>NC_067440.1:7187242-7320970 GCF_009764475.1 Pristis pectinata | reverse complement strand
CCACCACCCATCTCCAAACAAGACTTCCAACTCCAGAACGGCCACAGTCAGCCACCAGGTTGGATGGATGGCCCTGTTCAACCCAAATCAATTGAGTCCCAACCAGCTCACCCGTAAAAAGGAGTCGAGGGCACCGTTCTCCATGAACTCTGTGATGATCATGACCGGGCAACTGTTGGTGACCACGCCCTCCAGGTGGATGATGTTGGGGTGATCAAACTGTCCCATGATGCTTGCTTCACTCAGGAAGTCCCGCCTCTGCTTGTCCGTGTAGCCTCCTTTCAACGTCTTGATGGCCACGTAGATTTCTCTTTTGCCTGGGACTTTCAGACGCCCCCGGCACACCTCCCCGAACTCGCCTGCAATGACAACATTGGTGAAACTCCAGTGGGCACCTGCCACCGTGACCTACGCTCCACACCGCAAAAGGCCATTTGGCCTGTCACATCCATGCTAGCTCTTTGCACGAGCTCCCCAATTCCTCTCACTCCACTTCTCTCTCTCTGTAACTCTCTCCCCATCTGCCAATATTCACCCAATTAAGAAACAGAGACAGCCCCCTCGAACTTGCCTCAGCATTCCTAAAACAAGACGACTGACTGTATCTTGGGCTCAGCTCCACCGTCCTGCCATCTTCCACTCCCCTACTGTCTAATAGAACAGTACAGCACAATACAGGCCCTTCGGCCCACAATGTTGTGCCGACCTTTAAACCTCGCCTAAGACTATCTAACCCCTTCCTCCCACATACCCCTCTATTTTAAATTCCTCCATGTGCTCATCTAGCAATCTCTTGAATTTGACCAACGTACCTGCCTCCACCACCGCCCCAGGCAGCGCGTTCCATGCCCCAACCACTCTGGGTAAAAAAAACCTTCTTCTGATATCTCCCTTGAACTTCCCACCCATTAATTTAAAGCCATGCCCTCTTGTATTGAGTATTGGTGCCCTGGCTAATTCTCTGCTTCTGGTCAGTATATGTTAGAAGGGCGTGACTAAGCGAGAGACGATGCAGAAAAGATCACAAGGATGTTGCCTGGATTGGAGAGATCAGGAGATTGGGTAGGCTGGGTCTGTTTTCCTTGGAGCAATGGAGGCTGAGAGGTGACATAAGAGAGGTTTATAAAACTATGCCGGGCATATAAGGTAGGTAGTCCTTTTCCAAGCGTAGGCGAGTCTAAAACTAGAGGGCCTAGGTTTATGAGCACAACGGAAAGATTTAATAGGAACCTGAGGGGCAACTTCAGAGGGTGGTCTGTATCTCTGTATCTGGAGCTGAGAGAGGAAGTGGTTGAGGCAGGTACAATAAGAACGCTTAAGAGACATTTGGACAGGTACACGGATGGATATGGAGGGACATGGGCCAAATGCAGGCAAATGGGGCCAGCACAGATGAGAATCTTGGTCGGCATGGACGAGTTGGGCCGAAGGGCCTGTTTCTGTGCTGTATTACTCTATACGACCTGTCCGAATGCCTTTTAAGCACTGTGCTCAATCTGAGGGGCAAATCTTTCCACACAGAGGGTGGCAGTTGTAAGGAACATGTCGCCAGAGGATGTGACAGAGGCATATAATCACGGTGAGAGGAATCGATGGACAGTATTGGTTCGGCGAATGTAAAAACTTGTACTGACTGCATTGCTCTTTTTATGATATAGTATGTTTAGAAAGACAAAATGAACCTCGTCTTGGTTCATCCTGCATAACAGAGCACTCTCTGATGGGCAGGCACGGTAGTGTAGCGGTCAGCGTAACGCTATTACAGCGCCAGCGACCTGGGTTCAATTCCGGCCGCTGTCTGTAAGGAGTTTGTACGTTCTCCCCGTGTCTGCGTGGGTCTCCTCCGGGTGCTCCGGTTTCCTCCCACACTCCAAAGACGTACGGGTTAGGAAGTCGTGGGTGTGCTACGTTGGCGCTGGAAGCGTGGCAACACTTGTGGGCTGCCCCCCAGAACACTCTACGCAAAAAAATGCATGTTGCTGTGTGACTAATAAAAATATCTTATCTTATCTACGGGCTGTTCCCAGGGACACACACACACACACACCGAGACAGCCATCGACTGCCGCTGGAAGATCATCGGCTCGGTGAAAGACCCACATTGGTCTGCCTGGAAGTTGTTGGTCTTTCTGTGTAAGGTGTTGTCCGTCAGGAAATGCTGCCGACCAGGGTGCAGGAGGACATGCTGAGGGGCGCACTGAAGCTCGGCGGGGATGTACCACAGTCTACGGTATTGGTATATTTCTGTCACTTGTACCGAGGTACAGTGAAAAACTTATCTTGCAAACCGATCGTACAGGTCAGTTCATTACACAGTGCAGTTACATTGAGTTAGTACAGAGTGCATTGAGGTAGTACAGGTAAAAACAATAACAGTACAGAGTAAAGTGTCACAGCTACAGAGAAAGTGCAGTGCAATAAGGTGCAAGGTCACAACAGGTAGATCGTGAAGTCAGAGTCTATCTCATTGTATAAGGGAACCGTTCAATAGTCTTATCACAGTGGGGTAGAAGCTGTCCTTAAGTCTGGTGGTACGTGCCCTCAGGCTCCTGTATCTTCTACCTGATGGGAGAGGGGAGAAGAGAGAATGACCAGGGTGCAGCTCCCACTGGACGCTGAGGGGGTGGGTCTTGTCTCTCAAACACCTCATGGATGCGTTGAGGCAGTGACCCATTGTGGAGATAGATGTGTACCGATTATTTATAGAATATATTTTGAAAAATGTAAAATAATAGACAAATGGGTGACGATCCCAATGCACAAACACACACGTAGGCAACAGAGGCTCCCCAAAGACCAATGCTGACCAAGCCACTGGCAGAGTGGATCTTCACTTACCGGCACCAATAACTTCTTCGATTTTCACATAGGACACATCAATCTCCTTGGCAAATTCGCGGACGGCCTCGTTGGGATCCTCGTAGGTGAAGGGGTCGATGTAGACTTTGATGCCTGGAACACCTGCGGAGTAATGAGGAAGAGGTTACCGGGAGACAGGTCGCCGAGCAACACGTCGTTGGTTCTCGGTTCGATTGGTCCCCAATTCCAGCCAATGAGACGAGGCCCTCGTTCGTTGGCTTCCGCTGAGGATGGGAACCCTCGACAACCTACCTTTGGCCCCACTGGCTCACAATGTGGCCAATGATTGCGAGGGGTCTCGCCTCATCTTCCAGACTGAGGGTTTCAGTCTAGACGGGCTCTTCAAGTGGCTGTCTAGACAAGACCCCAGTCCAAGAGCTCTGATCCAAGGACGTCCCCAACACAAAGGCTTTGTTCTAGAACTCCCGTCCCAAATAAGGCCTCGTTTTAGAACTCCCAGCCCAAGCCCCCAACCCAAGAGGACTCGATCTAGAACCCTCCAACCCAAAGATTCTGATCTTCCAGCCCAAGAGCCTTGATTTCAAGCCCCCAACTTAAGTGCCTTGATTTCAAGCCCCCAACTTAAGTGCCTTGATCTAAAATTCCCCAATCCATGGCTTTGAGCTAGAATCCCAACCCAGAGCCCTAATCTAGAACCCCAACCCAGGGCCTCAGTCTAGATTCCCCAACTCAACTGGACCTCGATCTAGAGCTGCCAACCCAAGGGCCTTGATCTAGACCCACCAACCCAATGGGCATCGATCTAGAACCACCAACACAATTACTTCGATCCACAACCCCCAACGCAAGGGCCCAGATCTAGAACCCACAAACCAAGGGCCTCGACCTAGAGCCCCCAACCCAAGTGGCCTTGATCTAGATCCCCGAACATGGACTTCGATCTACGACCCCCAACACAGGGACCCCAATAGAAGGATCTTGATCTAGAACCCCACAACCAGGGGCTTCGATCTAGAACCTCCAGCCCAAGAGGCCTTGATCTTGAGCCCCCAAGATCAAGAACACCAGTCTAGACACACCTCCTGCCAAAGGACTCAGTCTGGGCAGCCTTGCCCAGCTTTCCCACCCCTCACACCCAATGCCGCTCCACTGGGAATGGGTATCAATGGCCAGGCGAATCACGGGAGGTAAACTGTGCCCAATTAAAGAATGGGCCATGATCTCATTGCACGGTGGAATAGAATCCTCACCCCCAGTCAGTTTCCTCCCGCTCCTCTCTCAAGCTCAGAGATCTCAGACGGAGGACCTACCAGCTGTCGGGGGCATCTTCTCGGAATAGTCCGGATCCCGCTTGCGCTGCTTCCTGTCGGGAGAGAGGAGACAATGAGGACTCGGTGCCTTAAGGGAGGTGTGGGGAGGGAAGAATTCCGGAGCTTGGGATACAGACCACTGAAGGAGGTGACTGGGATACCCGCCAGATGATACCAGTGGAGATAGGGGCGATCGTTGGTTAATTGTCGCCAGCGGCATCTTAACCCTGACCCAAAACTAGGGGAATCTTCACATTGCATAGGGCTGCCACCTCATGGCTCCAGAGACCTGGGTTTGATCCCAACCTCCGGCGCTGTGTGTGTGTGTGTGTGTGTGTGTGTGTGTGTGTGTGTGTGTGTGTGTGTGTGGTGTGTACGCGTGCGGAGATTGCACGTTCCCCCTATGACTGCGTGGGTTTCCCCCGGGTGCTCCGGTTCCCTCTCACATCCCAACGACGTGCAGGGTCAGTGGGTTAAATCGGGCCGCTGTAAATTGTGCAGGTTGGTGGCGGGCATAGGTTAGAGGGGAAACGAGCAGGAAGAATGGGATTGGTCTGTGAGCCAGCATAGATTCCATGGGCCAAATGGCCTCCTTCTACGCCATAGGAAAACATGGAAATCCCAGTTTGGACTTTATACACTTCCATTCCCAGCCCCCTTAGGTCTGTTCTCCCTGGGTTAAGAGGGGACACAATTGAGGTATATACAATTCTAGAGGGTATAGACAGAGTAGATGGCGGGAAACTTTCTGCCACATCAGAGGTAGATAAAACTAGATGGATCTAGGAAAAGGGGCAAGAGATTTAGAGGGGACCTCAGGGGAACTTTTCCGTCCTGGAGTGCGGTGAGTACCCGGAACACACTTCCAGAGAGAGTGATGGAAGCAGAGTCACTGACGGCATTTAAGAAGTGTCCGGACAGGCACTTGAATCGCCCAGGGATAGAAGGCTATGGGCTAGGTGGTGGAAGATGGGATTAATTATGGATGGGTGCCCATGGGTCAGAATGGAATTGGTGGGCCGAATGGTCTGTGTCCCTGCTGTGCAACTCGAGGGCCCACTTCTCACCTCTGCTCCGATCACTTGCTCCCGATCCCTCCGTCCTGTCGGACATGGATTAATTGCTGGTTTTTGCCAAAGCCACCCCACATGTTGAACACTCGCAAATTATAATCTGGCCCCGCCCTCTCAGCAATTCCAGTTTCAGCTGCTGTTCCCAGGTCGGAGGGAGGGCCCCATTCTAAGGGATCCCACGTGCCCAGCCGTACCTGAAACAGACCACTGCCACCACGGCCAACACCAGGAGGACGAAGATGAACCGCTGCGAACTGGTGATGAGGAAGAGTTCTTCCCGGCGGCTCGGGTTATCTGCAAACAAGACGAGAGGCTCAGTGCCAGCGGATTCCCAGACGGGATGGATGGTCGATGTTTCCGAGGGGTGGTGGTGGGGGAAGTAGATGTGGTGATGGAGTGAAAGGCAGGCACGGTAGTGTAGCAGTTAGCATAACGCTTTACAGCGCCAGCGACCCGGGATCAATTCTGGCCGCTGTCTGTAAGGAGTTTGTACATTCTCCCCGTGTCTGCGTGGGTTTCCTCCAGGTTGCTCCGGTTTCCTCCCACATTCCAAAAGACGTATGGGTTAGTAAATTGTGGGCATGCTATGTTGGCGCCAGAAGCGTGGTGACACTTGTGGCTGCCCCCCAGAACATTCTACGCAAAAAGATGTATTTCACTGTGTGTTTCAATGTACATGTGACTAATAAAGATATCTTATCTTAAAGAAGCAAATTCAAGACCGAAACTGGACAAACCTCTGTCAGGGGTACACATGGAACCTTGAGATCCCACATCAGCAACCAAACTGACTGAAAATACTCTAACTAAATACTCTAACACTCCCAGCATTAACATCTCAGATGACCTGCCCTGAGCCCAGCACATAGTTACAACCATGAAGAAGGCATACCAGCACCTCTACTCTCTTAGGAAGTTAAAGAGATTCCGCACGTCGCCAAATAAACTTCTATAGATGCACTGCTGGAAGTATCCTGACTGGTTGCATCACGGCCTGGTACGGCAATTCCAACACACGAGGCTGCAGAGAGTAGTGGACACAGCAGCCGGTCCATCACGGGCACAGCCCTCTCCACCGTCAGTGGTATCTACAGGAGGCGCTGCCTGAAGAAGGCAACATCCATCATCAAGGATCCCCCACCATCCGGGCCGTGCCACCTTCTCACAGCTCCCGTCGGGCAGGAGGTACAGAAGCCTGGAGTCCCACACCACCAGGTTCAGGAACAGCTACTTTCCTACAACCATCAGGTTCTTGAACCGACCTGCACAACCCTAACCCTACCTCAGCAACGGAACACTACGGACCACCTCTTGCACTGCCGTGGACTTGACTCTGTTTTTTTGGCACTAATGTCCTGTTTTGCACAGTCTCTCTCTTCATTGTCTTGTATAATTTACGTACGATTTATGCTCTGTGTGTTGTCTGTACCTACGTGCCTGTGATGCTGCTGCAAGCAAGATTTTCACTGTACCTGTACCTCACTGTACATGTGCACATGACAATAAACTCGACAACTTGATTTCTCCCCCCTACCTAACATCTCTGGTGTATTCACAACTGACCAAAGCAATGAAGAAACACACAAAATGTTCTCAACAGTCACTGCGGTTTTGCTTCATTTAAAGATAAATACTTAATTCCAGGAGGCTCCCAGGAAATTCCACAGTGATACCAAAGAGGGGAGAGCTGAGGCCTACACTGGACTAAATCCTGGGACTTTCCTGTACCTGTGCCCAGGGTCCAGAAGTCGTTCTTTCTGCTGAACCTTCCATAACCGGCTTCCGTCCTGGCCCGAACCTGGACCACGTAGACAACCCCGCTCCTCAGCCCGTCTATCGCCAGGGAGTTTGTGGAGCTGTTGACGTGAGAGGCACTGGATTCATTCTTCTCCTGCGGAAGGACAGGGAGCAACGGGGTCAGATTCCCCAGCCGGGATGGCAAACGGCCCTTCGACGTCCTTATCGCCCTCTCTCCATTACCTCCAATGGTGTCCACCGAACATGGAGGCTCTGGTGCATTGTGGGAGAAGACGGCGGCCATTTTGTGCAAGGCAACAGGCCGAACACGGCGGTCAAACGCGTCCATGGGTGACGTCAGTCAGACGACCCAGGATACCATGGAGACATCCCACAAAACAACAACCCTGGGACCGAGTGCAGGAGGGGCTCCGCTTAATGTTTGAACAGCCCCCCAGCCCCGACAGTGCAGCACTCCTTCAGTACCGGAAGTGGGGGCGTCCGACTGGACCACATGTTCCACCTCCGGAGGCCACGGCCTGATCCCAAAAACCCTTGCTGTTCTTGGGAACGCTCTCCCTCCTGGATCCACCTTCCCTCCATTCCCGACCCCCACCTCCCTTAGGCTCTCTCTCATTTTTTCTTTCCCTCCCTCTTCCTCTCATCCCTTGTCCCTTCCCTTATTTCTCTTCCTCTCCACCTTCTTAATCTCCCTTCGTTCCTCTCTGCCTAACCATTATTTTCCTCTCCCTCCCTCCCCTTCCCCCCTCCTCTCACTCACTCTACCCATTTCCACTCCCTCCCTCCCATCCCCCAACCTCCCCCTCCCTCTCCTCTCCACCTCCCTATCCCCATCCCTCCTCTTCCCCTCCCTCTGTTCCCCTCCCACCCCTCAACCACTAACACCCGGAGCCACCTCTGCCCTCACCTCACTCCCTGTCCAGCAGGAAGCAAGGGGCGAGTAGGCGGGGGGGGGGGGAGTGAGGATGTTGAGGGAGGACAGACGAGAGGACAATCCCATACCTTCTCGTAGTACTTGACCTCGTAGTCGAGGACGCGGCCGTGGAGTTCGGAGGGGATGGGCCAGCGGAGGGCGATGCTGGTCTTGGTCCTGGTGGTCTGCTGGATCTCACTGATGGCCAGTGGGTGGTCTGTGGGGGTGGGGAGAAACCGTATCCCAGCATCACAGCCCAGTCCAGGAGCCCAGGTCCCACCCCCACACAAGACCACAGGGAAGTGGAGCATCCGTGCACAGCAAGATCCCACAGGTGAACACAACGAATGGCCCATTGGGAGGGGGGAGAGGAGGGGGGAGATGAGGGGGGATGAGGAGGGGCGATGAGGAGGGGAGATGAGGAGGGGGGATGAGGAGGGGGGATGAGGAGGGCAGAAGAGGAGGGCAGATGAGGAGGGGGGAAGAGGAGGGGGGAAGAGGAGGGGAACGGAAAGAGAAGGGGACCGGGGGGGAACGGAGAGAGAAGGGGAGCAGGGGGGAACCACGCAAGGTCCCATTAATAATGAACACCCCCACCCGCAGCCCATACCAAGCCCCGCCCTTAGACCTACAATGCCCCGCCCCATGTGTACCAGGCCCCGCCCCATGTGTACCAGGCCCCGCCCCAGCTGGTATAAAGCCCCACCCTGTGTGCACCAGACCCCGCCCCCAGCCCCGGCACACTCACCGTCCTGACTGGTGGTGACGTTGATGGCAGTGGAGCGCGGTTGGAAGCCACTCCTGCTGGACACCCCGTTGTGTGCCTGCACCTCAAAGACGTAGCCAGTGTGGGGCTGGAGCCGGCTGATGATGACCCACCGCTGCTTGAGGCCGTGCTGCCGGGGGGAGAACCGGACGTCCTCGGCGCAGGGGGCAGGGGGCCCCCGCTCCTGGAGCCGGCGGCAGGCCACCGTGTAGGTCAGGTCGTCCCTCCCCCCGGCATCCAGCGGTTCGCTCCACTCCAACGTCACCGTGGTGTCGTTGACCGTTGCCCTCACGTCCCGCGGCTTGGTGGGTATGGCTGGGTGACGGGAAAACGGTTCGGTAACCAACAGCAAACCTCACCCCCAACACAGAGTGTCCCAGGAAGGGACATCCTGTCAGCCAAAGTGGCATGCTCCCCCCCTCCCATCCAAGCCGGCTGTCCGCCCCTCTTCCGAGGATACGTCCACGTCTGAGCGCCCCAGGAGAGGGAGCACGTGGTCCCCAAAGAGCAGACATGGCAGGGAAAACAAGCTCAGCCTATCCGATCCCTCCTCCGAGCCCAAACGCTCCAATCCAGGCAACCTCCTGGTGAGGTCCCGCTGCCCGGTCCCCAGCGCAGTTACGCCCTTCCCATCATGTGGTGACAGGAACTGCACACAATTGGTGCACCACAGCTGTGGCCTAACTAATATCTTATAATCAGAATTGGATTTACATGACGTGAAATTTGTTGTTTTGCGGCAGCAGTACAGTGTGAAGACATGAAATTATTATAAATTACAAAAGATAAATAGTGCAAAAAAAATGAATAGCGAGGTAGTATTCAGGGACCATTCAGAAATCTGATGGCGGAGGGGAAGAAGCTGTTCCTGAATCGTTGAGTGATCTGTGATTCTACCAACAACAGTGGGGTCATCGGCAAATTTGTAGATGGCGTTTGAGCTGTGCTTAGCCACACAGTTATGAGTGTAGAGAGAGTAGAGCAGTGGGCACGTGTGGATTGTCCACGACGTCTGTTTTATGCCATGGAAAACGAGGACAATCATTCCGTGCCTTCTTCACCACCTCAGCCATCTGTGCTGCCCCCGTCAGGGATCTGCGGACTTCCACCCCGAGGTTCCTGTGTTCATCAACACTCCCCAAGGCCCTACCATTTACTGTGTCTGCCCTTATCTTTGCTTGACTTCCCAAAATGCATCACCTTGCCACGATTAAATTCCATTTGCCAACTTTCTCTATTCTGCTGTAGCCTTAAACAACCATCCTCGTGATCCACAACACCAAAAATTCAGCAACCCTGAAAAGAGGAACTAAAAACTATAGGGCGTGGGTTTAAGGTGAGAGGACCCACTATTCAATACTATCCATGGCTGATCTGCCCCAGGCCTCATCTCCTCTCCTGCACCAGTTCCCCTCAATTCCCCGATCGTTCAAAAATTTATCCCCCTCCTGTTTGAATCCACGCCCCCCCCCAGTGATCCAGACTCCAGAGTAGAGAATTCTAGAGATTTCCCACCCTCTGTCCCTACACATCTCAGTGCTAAAATGACTGCTCCCAAATCCTGTAACTCTAGGACAATACAGCACAGAACAGGCTCTTTGGCCCACAATGTTGTGCCAACATAGCTAATCCCTTCTATCCGCAGAAATCCCATATCCCTCCATCTTCCTCTCATTCATGTGCCCATCCAAGCCCCTCTTAAAAGCCCCCAATGAATTTGCCTCTACTACCCTATCAGGCAACGCATTCCAGGCATCCACCACTCTCCGAGTAAAAAACTTACCTGATATCTGTTCTGAACCTACCCCGTCTCACCTTAAATGCACGCCCTCTGGTATTGGATCATTCAATAATGGGGAAAAGGAATTGCTTGTCCACCCTATCTATGCCCCTCGGAATTTTATACACTTCCAACAGATCATCCCTCAGCCTCCGCCACTCCAGAGAAAAGAGCCCAAGTTTGTCCAGCCTCTCCTGATAGCACATGCCCTCTAATCCAGGGAGCATCCTAGTAAACCTCCTCTGCACCCTCTCTAAAGCCTCGACATCCTTTCTGTAGTGAGGTGACCACAACTGCACGCAATGGTCTAAATGCAGCTAAACCAGAGTTCTATAGAGATGCATCATAACTTCTTGACTTAATACCTCGGTTAATGAAAGAAGCATTCCATAAACCTTCTTTACCACCCTAGCGACCTGTGTAGCCACTTTCAGTGAGCCATGGATTTGCACCCCAAGGTCCCTCTGCTCTCTGTTCCCTCATTCAAGACTCTCCCACTGGTGGAAACATCTCCCCTGTCACATCCCCTCAGGATTCGAGATGTTTTAAGGCTTCCAGGCAGTGACCCTCTAGAACCCCCAGGATTACCCATAACTCTCCTCTAATCCTTCCCCCAAGGAACTCCGCTCCTGGTCCTGAGTTATCAACCTCTCTGGTATAGGAAACGGATGTTTCTCCTGCACCCTTTCCAGAACCCCTTGTAATTTTACACACCTCAGTTAGAATCGCTTCTCAGCCTACTCTGTTCCAAAGAAAACAACTGCAACATATCCACTCTTGTCTGGTAACTATAGTTGTCCAATCACAGAAACAAAGGGTCAGGATCGAACCGGGGTCGCTGGAGGTTTGAGGCAGCAGCTTTATCTACTGTACCACTGCGCTCTTCAAAGCTTTGACTGACAGAGAGTCTCTTATTTCTTCATTGCTTCCTTATCAAAGTGGGCAAAGAAGTGGCAGATAGAATACAGCACAGGGAAGTGTGGGGTCATGCACTTTGGTAGGAAGGATAAAGGTGTAGACTATTTTCCAAATGGAGAGAGAATTCAGAAATCAGAGAAGTAAAGGGACTTGAGACTCCTAGTTCAGGATTCCCTCAAGGTTAACTTGCAAGTTGAGTTGGTCGAAAAGGCAGCAGATGCAATGTTGGCACTTGTTTTGAGAGAACTGAAATATAAAAGCAAGGATGTAATGCTGAGGCTTTATAAGGCATTGGTCAGGTCACATCTAGAATATCGTGAGCAATTTTGGGCCCCATATCTAAGGAAAGATGTGCTGGCCCTGGAGAGGGTCACAAGAATGATCCCGGAAATGAAAGGGTTAATGAGGTGCGTTTGATGTCTCTGGTCCTGGACTTGGTGTTCAGAAAGATGAGGGGGGATTCTCATTGAAACCTGCCGGATACTGAAAGGCCTGGATAGAGTGGACGTGGAGAGGATGTTTCCATCAGTGGGAGAGTCCAGGATCCAAGGGCACAGCCTCAAAATAAAGGGACATCCCTTTAGAGAGGAAGAGGAATCTTTTCAGCCAGAGGGCAGTGAATCTGTGGAATTCAAGGGCTGTGGAGGCCAAGTCATTGGGGCAGAGATTGACAAGTTCTTGATTGGTAAGAGGGTTAAAGGGAGAAGGTGGGAGAATGGGGTTGAGAGAAAAAAGTCAGTTGCAATTGAATGGTGGGGCAGACGATGGGTTGATGGACTCGATGGGATATATGGACATCCATTCCAAGACCCCTCCATTCTTAATACACCACCATTTATCGAGTGCTCCTCTGCCTCGTAAGCCCTCCCGAAACAAGTTGTGGGAAACCCCAGCTCGGTCTCGAACCCATGGCTCCGAGGATCAAGGTACACTTACTGGTGCAAGGCATCTCGGGCTGGTCGTTGTTGGCTCGGTAGTGCCCCCGCAGGCAAGTGCAGGAGGTGGCGCCCTGGGAGGTGGCCTGGCTATTCCGGGGGCAGGGGATGCAAGGACCCTCGCCTTGGCTGGCTTTGAACTTGCCTGCAGGACAAGCTGGAAGGGGTGGGGGGGGGGGGGGGGTGGTGGAGAGAAAAAAAAAGTAGTTAAATCTTTCGTGTTCCAGAAAGTTCTATTTCGCCGCCTCAATAAGAGGACGACAACTTGCAAGCATCCAGCGCAGTTAATACAGCTACGATATCCCAAGATGTTTCAGTAAAATGTTATCAGACCATAAGATAAAGGAGCAGGATTAGGCTGTTTTTCGCCATTCAATCATGGTTGACTTCCTTCTCAACCCCATTCTCCTGCCTTCTCCTCGTAACCCTTAACCCCCCCTCACCAATCAAGAACCTATCAATCTCTGCCTTAAATACACCCAATGACTTGGCCTCCACAGCCCTTGGTGGCAACCGATTCCACAGATTCACTGCCCTCTGGCTGAAGAAATTCCTCCTCATCTCAGTTCTAAATGGACGTCCCTTTATTCTGAGGCTGTGCCCTCAGATCCTGGACTCTCCCACTGATGGAAACATCCTCTCCACGTCCACTCTATCCAGGCCTTTCAGTATCCGGGAGGTTTCAATGAGATTCCCCCCTCATCCTTCTGAACTCCATCGAGTACAGGCCCAGAGACATCAAACGTTCCTCATACATTAACCCTTTCATTCCCACAAATATTCTTGTGAACCTCCTCTGGACCCTCTCCAGGGCCAGCACATCCTTTCTCAGATATGGGGTCCCAAACTACTCACAATATGATCAGGCAACAATTGTCACTGAAGCCAAGGAAATTGCATTGGAACCTTTCAGTGCTTTGCTTTTCCCTCCTGCATCAGTGTCCAATGATCCTGGGAATGAAAGGGTTAACATATGAGGAGCATTTGACGTCTCTGGGCCTGTACTCAATGGAGTTCAGAAGGATGAGGGGGGAGATCTCATTGAAAACCCACCGAAAACTTGAAAGGCCTAGATAGAGCAGTCGTGGAGAGGATGTTTCCATCAGTAGGAGAATCTAGGATCCGAGGGCACAGCCTCAGAATAAAGGGATATCCCTTCAGAACTGACATGAGGAGGAATTTCTTCAGCCAGAGGGTTGTTAATCTGTGGAATTCGTTGCCTCGGGAGGGCTGTGGAGGCCAAGTCATTGGGTATAGTTAAGGCAGAGATCGATAGGTTCTTGATTGGTAAGGGGGCTAAGGGGAGAATGGGGTTGAAAAAAAAAATCGGCCATTATCGAATGGTGGACCAGATTTGATGGGCTGAATGGTCTAATTCTGCTCCTATACCTTATGATCTTCAGCGAACTGCCGAGGCCTGTCCACAAGGTGAACCCAATCCCTGGGCAACAACTAGGCCTCAGGAGCCAGAGACAAAAGCCTTGCCCAAGGCTCCTGACACCCCCCATTCTCTGACGCCACTGATGATCGGACGGCTAGAGACAGCTGAAATCCATCTAAAATAAATTATAATAAATACCCTTTAAAAGTGTTATAAATTAATCAAAAACATTTTGATTAAAATAATAAAAATGATTAATTTTCTGTGCAAACTTCAGACAGACAGCACCAGAGGTCAGTATCGAACTCAAGTCGCAGGAGCTGTGCAGTCCCTCAGTTTCAACCCTTTCCAGAGTTTAGTTATGCTTGACGAGGACACCTCTTGCCCTTCTGCTCAATTACTCCACATGGATACAGCCCCATATCCCGGGATAATGTGTGCATGTGGATAGTAGGATCCCCATACTCTTCCCACACCCACCCCCGACCCCCCCACCACCGCATCCCCCCCCCCCACCCCTCGTTCTCCCACCCACAGGTCGGGGGATCCCAAGCATCGACAAATGAGCAGGTCCTAGCTTTACAATCTCAGCCAAACGTCAGCTCCTCTGACACTGCAACATTCCTTTGGTGCTGCGGTGGGAGAGGCTGCCGGACTCTGTCAAATGCCCCCCCACCCCCCCCCCCAACCTCTCCTCTCTCTCCCCATCTCTCCTTTCCTCTCCACTCCTTCTCCCCTTCTCACCGCCTCTTCTTCCCCCTCCTCCCTCTCCCCCTCCCTCTCTCCGCCCTCCCCTCCCCACCTTCCCTCCCTTCTCTCCCCACCTTCCCTCTTTCCCCTCCTCCCTCTCCTCTCCCCCAACCCTCCCTCCTCCTCCTCCCCCCCTCCCTCCCTCCTCTCCTCTCCCCCCCCCCGACTCCTCTCTCCCCCCATCTCTCTCTCTCTCTCCCACCTTCATTCTGAGCACTAAAACTATCACCCAACACCCATGACTTCCCGCCACAGACAGCCTTGGACTGAACGCCTTGTCCGCTACACACAGCGCAGAAACACTTTTTCCGTCCCCCCTCCCTTCCAGAACTGAAACCCACGTCACTCCTGACTGCCTCGGGCCTTTTGATCTTTACTTCCAGCTGAAGGAACGCAAACTTCCTTGCAGTGGGAGGGAAAACAAAACTACACACAAGCGTTAGGCCTGCAGAGGCTTCAGTGGAAACCCTCAGCTCCTTGGCACTCCCCACTCCCTCACCACCCCTCCCCCCCACCCCCCCCCCGCCCCGTCGTCTGAGATATTTCTCTTTCATTCTCCAGGCCTCAGTTTGAGCTGGGAGTGAGGAAAACCAACACATAATCAAGAGAAAAGTAGGAATTCAGCCTCAATCATTCCCCAGGCCGATGGGAGGTCTTTGTCTGCCCCTCCCCACCCGCTCTTGCTCCCTCCACAGGGATCCGTCGGAACAGAAGTCTGCAAGACGAATAAATCTCCTTTTTTTTATTGTTTGGCAGTCTGAAGCTCTCTGCGTGAGGCAATTAGACCCAGATCCCCTCGCTCGCTCTCCCCCAACGAGCAGCACTAATTGCTTTGGGCAATGGCCTCGGACTTTTAGTGAGGGAGGGAAGGGGGGGGAATGGGTAAATCAATGAGGACAAATTAGATGTGCATTGCGCCACAGTCACCCAGCAGTGAAAGCTAACGGCAGGAGAAGAAAAATATCTAGAGAATTCAGAAGGAGGTTCCCCATTTTGAATTTTCTTCAGCTGGCACAGTGGGTACAGCCACTGTCTGATGGGTTTGATCCTGACCTCCGATGCTGTGTGTGTGTGTGTGTGTGTGTGTGTGTGTGTGTGTGTGTGTTCAATCCTGACCTCCAGCACTCTGTGTGTGTGTGTGTGTGTGTGTGTGTGTGTGTGTGTGTGTGTGTGTGTGTGTGTGTGTGTGTGTGTGTGTGTGTGTATATACAGTTCTCCTGTGGGTTCCCCCGGATGTTCTTCCTTCAACATTCCAATGACGCCCGGGTCAGTGGGTTAATCAGCTGCCGTAAATTGCCCCCTTAGTGTGTGGGTGGCAGGTAGAATCTGGGAGGAGTTGATGGGAAAGTGGAGGGAATGAAATGGGGGGGGGGGGTGGGGGTGGGGGCAGGCACGGTAGTGTAGCGGTTAGCATGATGCTATTACAGCACCAGCGACCCGGGTTCAATACCCGCCGCTGTCTGTAAGGAGTTTGTACGTTCTCCCCGTGTCTGCGTGGGTTTCCTCCCACATTCCAAAGACGGACGGGTTAGGAAGTTTTGGGCGTGCTATGTTGGCACCAGAAGTGTGGCGACACTTGCGGGCTGCCCCCAGAAGACTCTACGCAAAGATGCATTTCACTGTGTGTTTCGATGTACATGTGACTAATAAAGAAGTCTTATTTTATTAATGTAGGATCAGTGCGGGCGTGTAATCGACAGTCAGCAGAGATTCAGTGGGCCAAAGGGCCCGTTTCTGCCTGGTATCTATCTATGACTATTGTGTACGAAGGGTCTTTGGTTTGCGATTGGTGGCTCAGTGCCAGTGAATGTTCCTGCAGTGTCAGTAACTCCAATGGACATCAGGTCAAGAGATGGGCCAGAGGTGAAGGGTCATGGTGGCTCAAGGAAGATCACCTTGGGCCGAGCAAATTCACCGCAACAATGACCCTCTCCCCTCCAACGTCCCCCAAAGCAGATTACGGATTAAAACAAGGAGGTGATGGTGTCGGTGAGAATCCCTTCACAATCGGTGGCCATGTTGGGTTGACACCAGTCCCCAAGTGCATGGACAGGAGTGGGATCGCCACATTCTCTCTCACCCGAGGGGAGGATGGCTGGAAAAGGAAGAGTCACAGGGGACACCCCCTGCCCATTTTCTGTGAGAGAACTAACCCAAAGGGAAATGGCGAGGCCTAACTATAACATGGGCCTGCAGGGAGAGGTCTCAAACAGCGTTGCCACGGCATCCCCACCTACAACAACGGCTTGCATGTTCTACAGAGTACGTAAACAGACCCTTCGGCCCACGGAGTCCGTGCCGACCATCAATCACCCATTTACGCCGATCCCGTTTTATTCTCCCTACATTCCCACCAACACCCCCAACCCACACCCACTCCGCACTGTGAGGGACAATTAACCCACCGAACCCGCACGTTGTTGGGACGTAGGAGGGAACCGGAGCACCCGGGGGAAACCCATGTGGTCACAGGGAGAACGTGCAAACTCCCCACACACACACACACACAGCGCCGGAGGTCGGGATCGAACCTGGGGCTCTGGAACTGTGAGGCAGCGGCTCTACAAGCTTTATGTATAAGAACTATTTCCACCTGACATCCTTTTACTATTCCCTCTCTCTAGATCATCCAATCTGCTGAACATGTGTTAAGATAACAGAACCACCTCACTAACTAACCACACAACCATGCTACCTTACCCCACCTAACACACTCAGAGAAAGTCTCCACGTTTCACCAAAGTTTTGTTGGTACCCAGAATGTTATTTCCCTCTCTCAGCTCTGAAGATTTTTAAATTTTAAAGTTTATTTACAGCGTGGTAACAGGCCCTTCCGGCCCAACGAGTCCACGCCACCCATTTAAACCCAAATTAACCTACCCGTACATCTTTGCAATGTGGGAGGAAACTGGAGCACCCGGAGGAAACCCACGCAGACACGGGAGAACACGCAAACTCCTTACAGACAGCGACGGGAATCAAACCCCGATCGCTGGCGCCGTAGTGTCACGCTAACCACTACGCTACCGTGCCTCATCTGAAATGTTAAGTGTTTCTCTCTCCACAAATGCTGCCTGACCTGTTGAGTGTTTCCAGCATTCTCTGTTTTTATTTCCTATTGGTTCCACTTAACACCTTGAGACAACTTTAACCAAAGCAAGACACAAGAGACTGCAGATGCTGGGATTTGGAGCCAAAATCAATCTGCCGGAGGAACTCAGCAGGTTGAGCTGCCTGACCTGCTGTGTGCTTCCAGCATTTTGCAATTTTTGATTTCCATTTGCTCCTCTCTGCCCTTCTGTTAATAATACAACATGCTTTTGTTTTTGAAAGATGTCTTTGTCCTGATTGTGCATCACTTGTCAGATTTCTCTCTCTGACTTCCTGCACACATCCCATTTCACTCCCCACCATTGAAAGCATCTACAGGAGGCGCTGTCTCACGAAGGCAACATCCACCAAAGATCCCCACCATCCGGGCCATGCCATCTTCTCGCAGCTCCCATCGGGCAGGAGGTACAGAAGCCTGAAGTCCCACACCACCAGGTTCAGGAACAGCTACTTCCCTTCAACCATTCAGTTCTTAAACCAACCGGCACAACCCTAATCACCATAGCAACACTGTGACCACTTTTCACTACAATGGACTTTGTTTTTGTTCTAATCGTGTTATTTCTTGTATAACTTATGTTTTTCTTGTGAATGTTGTGCCTCTGACGCTCTGTGCCTGTGATGCTGCTGCAAGTAAGTTTTTCATTTCCCCTGTGCACACACGGACTCGTGCATCTGACAATAAACTTGACTTGGACGAGGCTTTTCACACCTTCCCACCAAGATCTGCTACCGGTAGGATCCAGTTACAAACTTGACGGGAAATTCCCTTCTCCACACCTCACCAACTCTCTCCCCTTCCCTCAGTCCCTCATCAAGCCCGTGTCTCGATAGCCATGGAAGACAGAAGGGAGGATTGTCTGCCCATCCTAACGCCTCAGGGTCTGTTCTCTCTCTCCCTCTCTCTCTGTACAGCACTGACTCAGGCTGGGAGTGGCTGCTATCAGCCTCTCGTCTGTTGCCAACCTGGCTAGTCAGTGTCTGCCAACCCAGACAGCGAGAGATGACACCATGCATGCCTTCAGACACGCTGCAAGCCTAATCCTGCTCTCCCTCTGACTCCTTTCATCGTTTTCCCAGAAGTCAGGCGGAGGGTGATGATCATCAGCAGGTGAGGGGAACGGGGCTGAGCTCGTCGAGGCGGCAGGTCGTCAGGGCGACGGATTCAGACTCATGGCCGCCACTCCCGTTCAGCCCTACGCTGGCTCCCAATCCCACTCTTCCCCATCCCATGGACAGCAAATCCCCCCCCCCCCCATCCCATCTCTGGGATCACTGCACTCCGGCACTGGGGGCCAGGACTCGGTCCCCAGGCTTCAGACTGGAAATGCCCTTCTCCACACCTCTCCCTCACCTTCCAACTCCCTCCCCTTCCCTCAGTCCCTCATCAAGTCCCTCAACTCCCTCCCCACATTCCTTCAATCCCTCAAATCAATCCAACTACATCCCCACTTCCTGCATTCCCTCATCACCCCTCAAAGCCCCTCCATACCTTCCCTCCCTACCTTCCCTCCCTCAAACCAGTTCCCTCCCCAACCCGCAAACTAAACCCGACAACTACCTCCCTCAGTCCCTCATCGCATCCCCAGAACTCCCTCCACCTTCCCTCAGTCCCTCGAACCAATCCCTCCAATCTCTCCCCTTCCCTCAGTCCCTCAAACCAATTCCCTCCCCAACTTCCTCCGACTAATCCCTCTCTCAGTCCCTCATCACCCCCTCAACTCCTCCATATCTTCCTTCCCTCAAACCAACTCCCTCCCCAACCTGCACACTCCCATGAAACCTGCTTTTCTCCACGGATGCTGCCTGGCCTGCTGAGTTCCTCCAGCATCACTGTGTTTTTCTCTCCGACCAATCCCTCCAACACCCTACCCGTTCCCCCTCCCGCCACACCCCACCCTCAGCCCCCTCCCCAGCACCAGGAGGTGGGTGGGGTAGGGGTGGGAGCGGGTTGCCCTCACCTCTACAAGCCGTGTCCTTCTCCACAGGCTGGTATCCGGGGGCGCAGGTGCAGGCCCCGACAGCCACGATCCACTCCCCGTCGCCGTTGCAGTGGTACTTGAGCGGGATGGAGACCTCCACCGCGTTGGGGACGCAGGTGCCTGGCGCGATGACCAGCGAGGTGTGCTCGGCGCCTGTCACCGTCTCGGCGAAGGAGGCGAACCGGACGACAGTGGCCCGGCACTTCTTGTAGAAGACGCGGACGGAGAGCAGGGCCATGCAGGCCCCCTGGTCCTGGAAGGCCAGGTAGAAGCCCTTGGCCGTCAGTGGGCCCAGGCTCACTGTCTTGGTGTTGGCGCGGCCACTCTGCTTGTTGGGGAAGGTCGACTCTGCTGCCACCGTGTCAACCTTCACGTAGGGGTTCTCCATCCACGCCGGCCAGCTCTGGGTGGCCGAGTCCGTGTCCGACTCATAGTAGTAGAGGTTGAAGGTCTCCTTGCAGGAGCCGGGGACATTGGGGATGGCGGCGCAGTCCCTCATGGTGAACTTCAGCTCCACGTAGACGCGCTGGGCACTGCGCCGGGGGATGTAGGTGGTGCGCAGCCAGTTGTTCTGGCCCGGCTGGAAGACGTGGCAGATCTCGTAGGTGCGCACGGTGTTCATCTCGTCGTCGCTGCCGCTCACCTCCTCCCACTGCGAGGGAAGCGAGAGGGTGAGAGATAGGACCCAGCGATCCCCCAACCGCGCGCCCCCCCCCCCCCACCCCCAACACACCCTCCACCCGGTCCACATCGTCAATCATAACACCAACACAGGGCAATGAGGAGGGGAGATAGGACCCAGCAACTCCCCCAGATCCCCCACCCCACACCAACGTCCGGTCCATATCCTCAATCACAACACCAACACAGGACAAGCAGGGCAATGGGGAGGGGAGAAAGGACCCAGCGACCACCCCCCAGATCTCCCACTGCAAGGGAAGCAGGAGGGTGAGAGATAGGACCCAGCGACCACCACCCCTCCCCACAACCAACATCTGGTCCATATCCTCAATCATAACACCAATGCAGGTTAATGAGAGGGGAGATAGGACCCAGCGATACAACCCCCCCCCCCCCCCCCCCCAACATCCGGTCCACATCGTCAATCATAACACCAACGCAGGGCAGCAAGCAGGGCGGTGAGGAAGGGAGATATGACCCAGAGAGTCCCCACTGAATCTGCACCATTCCCCATTGAAAGGCGAGCAGGTGGTGTGGTGGTGGTGGGGGGGGGGGGGGGGGGGTGGTTGGTGGTGGAGTCAGGACCCAGATTCCCTGCCCAACATCTGCACCGTACCCCCAACTGCCCAAAATTCCTACGTAACCACCTGCATGACATCCCGATCCCCGCTTACCCCTCATCCCAACACCTGTTCAACACCACACCTGCTGCCCAGCCTTAACACCCAGCCAACATCTGCACGGCAAAACAGCCCCTGCCCAACATCTGCACGGCAAAACAGCCCCCGCCCAACAGCTGCACCACCACACAGCCCGCAGAAACCACAAGCCCCTTTCCACATCTGCACAGCATCCGACCCCTGCCTAGCCTCGCCCAACATCTGCAGCACACCCCTACCCACAACCAATTACAACCCTTGCCCAACATCGGCATGGCACGGCAACCTTGGCTCAGCCCTAACCCCCACCCAATCCAACGTGTGTTCAATACAACTCCTGCCCAACCCTGAATCACAGCCAACATCTGGACGGCAGCACAATCCCGACTGAAGTGGAGCCCGACTTCCCAACATCTACACTGCCAACCCTCCCCCAACATCTGTACATCAACACAACCCCTGGCCAACCCTCACATCCCCCAGCAAACTGCTACCCTGACCCCCTCACCCACAACCCGTGTAACGCTCTTACCCCAACCCCCACACAGGGCAGAGGGGGAGGGAGGTGAACCAATCCCCTCTTTCTCCCCCACCCTTCCCAAATACCTGCACAGCACTGCAATCCTATCTAACCAGAACCCCAGCCCCCATATATCCCCACACAGATCTCCGTGACCACATCCTCTCTGGTCTCTCCAGAGTCACGCAGGACAGAAACAGGGGCCCTTCAGCCCATTGAATCCGTGCGGACCATCAACCAACCCATTTACACTGATCCCGTTTCAATCCCCCCCCACACGAGGGGAGCAATTTACAGTAGCCGATTAACCCACCGACTCCGCACGTCGTTGGGATGTGGGGGGGAACCCACAAGGTCACAGGGAGAACGTGCAAACTCCATACACACAGACAGACACATATGTACACACACACACACACACACGCGCGCGCAGATCCAAGCTCCAAGCCATAGGGGAAGCCTAGGAAGAGGTTGAGGGGTGAAGGGCTCATTGACTCTTACCCCAGATTCTGGATACACCGTCCACTTCAGGTCTGCTGTCTCCAGTCTTGTGTTCATCAACATTTCTGTGGCAACCGGGGGAATAAAAAAAAACAAGATTTTCAGCACCGTTTCGGTTGGCTCTCCCGACACAGACATCGGCGGCAATGCCTGCATTTATTGCCGATCCCCAGCTGCCCCGGGACCAGGCAGACTGCCACGTCTGTGGGGGCGGAGTCACAGAGAGACCGGACGTCTGCTCTGGGCCCCGAAGGCATTAGCGGGACAGAGGCTTTTCACAACCGTCCCATTTCCTCCTGGTTCCCGGCACCGAGACCTCGCTTATTGCGAGTCTGTCCAGATGCTGGAATCCTAAGTGGTGGAGGGAAGTGGCCCGTCACCGCCTCCCCGTGGTTGGTCAAGGTTGGGCGTGTCTGTGATTCAACTGCCTGTGTGTTGGATTTGACCTCACTGGTGGGGGGGGGGGGGGGGGGGTGGGTGGTGGTGGAAGAAAGGGTGAAGGGAAGGAGGGAGAGGGGAGTGGGGGGAGTGAGGAGAGCGGGGAGTGGAGGGAGGGGGGAGAGGGGAAGGGGAGAGGGGAAAGTGAGAGGAAGTGAAGGAAAAGGGGTGGGGGGTGGGGAGTGGGGGTGAGGGAGCAGGAAGTGGGGGGCAGGGGGAGGTCTGTATGACAGGTACCTCAGACAGAACCACGAGGCAGCTTACACGCACTACACCCACTGCCTTTCCTAGGCCGAGTTTCATAGATGCAACATCCTCAGGGCACGGAGGAACATTCCTTCCTCTCCACGCCTCCCGAGCGAGGATTTTAAACCCAACACATTCCAGCAGTGAAGCCCGAGCTGGATGACCCAGGGGATCAGAGCAACCTGCCTGTCCCTCCCATCAGACGGAGTGCATGCTTGCGAGGTGAGACGGTCTCCTGTTACCCACATGGTACATGTTGGAACACGGGTTAGCACAGGCCAGGTGCTGCCCGGCAGGGAGATTTGGGAGATTTCTGCAGGAACTATGAACCTTTGGATTGAATCAGTCCGGTCCCACAGAGAAACAGGCCCTTCAGCCCACCGAGTACGTGCCGACCATCAGCTACCCATTTTACACTGATCCCATCTTATTCTCCACACAGTCTCATCAACTCCCCCCAGATTCTACCCCTCCCCCACACACTAGGGGGGCAATTTACAGCGGCCGATTAGCCCACCGACCCCACACGTCGTTGGGATGTGGGAGGGAACCGAAGCACCCAGGGGAAACCCACGCGGTCACAGGGAGAATGTGCAAACTCCACACACACACACACACACACACAGCGCCAGAACCCAGGTCTCTGGAGCTGGAAGGCAGCAGCTCTACCACCCTAAAGTTGAAGGGAAGCAAGTTCACTTTGATCCCAAGGAACTGTGAAAGACTTGCAAAGTTTCCGGTCGGTAAATTGGTTTACCTTTGTCACATGTACCAAGGTACAGTGCAAAACTTTGTTTTGCATGCCATCCATACAGATCATTTCACCACATCGGTACATCAAGGTAGTACAAGGGAAAACAATAACAGTGTAGCAGTTAGTGTAACGCTATTACAGCGCCAGTGAACTGGGTTCAATTCTAGCCGCTGTCTGTAAGGAGTTTGTACATTCTCCCTGTGTGTCTGCGTGGGTTTCCTCCGGGTGCTCCGGTTTCCTCCCACATTCCAAAGACGTACGGGTTAGGAAGTTGTGGGCATGCTATGTTGGCGCTGGAAGCGCAGTGACACTTGCGGGCTGCCCCCAGAACACCTGACGCAAAAGATGCATTTCACTGTGTGTTTCGATGTACATGTGACTGATAAAGATGTCTTTTATCTTTATCATCTTTAATAAAGTGTTACAGTTACAGAGAAAGTGCAGTGCGAGTAGACAGTAAGGTGCAAGGACCACGACAAGGTAGATTGCAAGGTCAAGAGTCCAGCTTATCGTACTAGGGAACCATTCAATAGTCTTATAACAGCAGGATAGAAGCCATCCTTGAGCCTGGTGGTACGTGCTTTCAGGCTTTTGTATCTTCTGCCCGATGGGGGGTTGGTGGGGGGGGAAGATAGAGAAGAGGGATTAATGGTTGGGGTTTTGATGTCGGAAGAAGGGAACAAGGAGAGACCACGCCAGGTCTCGACCCGAAACGCCGACTGCCTGTTTCCCTGCACAGATGCTGCCTAACCCGCTGAGTTCCTCCAGCATTTTGTGCATTGCCGTGGGAGGAAAATTCGGCGGGAGCGTTTGCTTGTCCAAACTGGAGCACAAAATCTGAGGCAATTACAGTTCAATGGGATGGTGGGCAAGTATATGTTTCTTCGCTGCATGATCATGCTTCTAAGACACTCTGAGGAAGGCGGACAGTAATGAACAAGTGGGAGAACTCCTTTGAGACCATTAAAACTTAGCAACATTCCAGTAAATCGTTACACACTGCCAGGGAGACTATTGTGTCCACATCTTGGCAGCGGAGCACAGGAAGGATGTCAAGGAAAAGGGTGTGGAGGAAACTCGCTGGATCCGTTTAAATGCTGGAGTTTATAAGGAGCAGTTGGGATTGTTCTGCTTGGATCAGAGGTCAAGAGCACCAGGGTTCCGCAAGAGGCCAACATCTCAGGAGCATCAGGGCCAAGAGTACGCAATCTCGCCCCTCAATCCAGTATAGTCATAGCCAGATACAGCATGGGCCCACCAAATACGCGCCGACCATTAACCCAGCCAACTACATCTTATTCTCTACATCTTCTCCCCACGTTCCCCATCAACACCCGTCAGATTCTACCCCTCACCCACACACCAGGGGGGCAACTTACAGCAGCTGATTAACCCACCAACCCCACATGTAGTTGGGATGTGGGAGGGAACCAGAGCACCCGGGGGGGGGGGGGTGCGGAGACACACGCGGTCACAGGGAGAGCGTGCAAACTCCACACACACACAGTGTCGGAGGTCGGGATCGAACCCGGGTCTCCGAGGCAGCGGCTCTACCACTGTGCCACTCTATGGCTGATCTGCTCCAGGCCTCATCTCCTCTTCTGTGCCATTGCCCTCAATTCCCCGACCTTTCAAAAATCTATCCACCTCCCCTATACGTACTTCTAACAACGTGGGCGACTCACCGGCGTGGCGGGTAGAGATGCTGCCTCGCAGCGCCAGAGACCCGGGTTCAATCCCGACCTCCTCTTTAAATCCCCCCAGTGATCCAGCCTCCACAACCCTCACGGGCAGAGAACTCCAGAGATTCCCCATCTCTGTGAGGAGAAGTCCCGACACACCTCAGTGTTAAATGACCGACCCCTTAATCCTGTAACTCCGTCCCCTCGTCCGAGACTCTCCCACCGGTGGAAACATCTCCACACTGACCCTGTCACGTCCCCTCAGGACCCGAGATGTTTCAATAAGATCACCCCTTTTTTTTGTAACGTTTACTAAAAGCACTACAAAAGGACATCCAGTGTCAAAATACTACAACTAATACAGAAAATTGAAGAAAAACTAAGCAAACTACATAACTACAGCAAAATAACGCTAACATCCTCTGAACGCACATGCAACACTTCAGATAAGAATCACATTCACACCGTCCACGACACACATGACCCCGAGGGGCCCACCGAGTGCAGAACTCAACCAGGGTGCCCGCGGATACCGCATGCTCCCTCTCCAAGGACACCCGCAATAAGATCGCCCCTCATTTTTCTAAACTCCAAAGAACTACAGGCCCAACTTCCTTACTCACTGCTGATAGACAACTGTGGGTTCATTCTCACTGACAGATAGATTGACCTTACAAAACCATGAGGGGCATAAATAAGGCAGAGAGTCAGTATCTTATTTTTCAGCCCCCAAGGAGTCTAGAACTAGAGGGCACAGGTTTAAAGTGAGAGGGGAGAAATTTCATGGAGATCTGAGGGGCAATTTTTCCCCACACAGAGGGTGGGGATCTGGAACGAGCTGCCAGAGGACATGGTGGAGACAGATACAATTACGTTTAAAGGCGTTTGGACTGGTACTTGGATGGGAAAGGTGCGGAGGGATACGGGCCAAACGCAGGCAAACAGGATCAGTGTAGATAAGCATCAGAATCAATATGGACGAGGTGGGCAGAAAGGTTTAGTGCTGTATGATTGAATGATTCATAAACCCGCTTATCCTGGGAATTAGCCCAGGGAATCCATTTTAGACTGACTCCAATTCCAGTACATCCTTTCCTTAAAGAAAGGGAACCAAATTAACGCAGAGTACTGCAGGCGTGGACACAACCGTCCCTGGTATAACTGCAACAATACCTCCTCGCTTCAGGTCTCCAAACCTCTTGCAACATGCTGGTTTTTGTTTTAAACGTTTATTCGCTAAAAGCACTACAAAAGGACATCCAGTGTCAAAACTACAATAACTAATACAAGAAAGTAGAAAAAAACGATGCAAGCAGATGCAAACTAGATAACTACAGCAAAGAACTAACAACTGCAAAACACACCCGCAATACTTCCGACGGGAATCGCATTCACACTGTCCACAACACACACGGCCCCGAGGGGCCTACCGATTGCGGAACTCAGCCAGGGTGCCCGCGGATACCGCGCACTCCCTCTCCAAGGACACCCGCACGCAGACGTGTGGCCGGAAGATGGGGCAGGCAGAAGGACCGGCCGGAACCCTCGGCCGCCTGGACCCATGGATGGCCGGTTTGGCCAAGCCTGCAACGTGGCGTTTCCCTTCCAAAGCAAGAAATGTTTTCAGGAGGAGCTGAAAGTTGGAGTGGGGTGGAGTAGGATAAAAGGAGGGAGAGGTGACTCAGTTGATAGAGTGAGATCGGTGGGGGTGTGGGGGTCAGGGGGGAGACAAAGCAGAGAAACAGGAGAGCCGCTGGGCGTTCCAGGTGAACACTGGACTCTGTCCTCTGTGTTCTGCAGAATACTCTGTGGGAAGTAACCGCCAACATCCAAGCGGTTTGCAATCTGCTGGTCAGTCTTTCACTGTGGAGTCATTCTCCTGATCCTGACCTTTGCTGACACGTCTCAGCTAACAGCCCAGGTTAAACTTGCCCCTGGGGCTGGCTAAGGTGGCTATCCGTGGGTCCTGGAAGCAAGGACCAGAAGGAGCTGCCTGGGCGGACTGCCTAGAGGTGTTCCAGGGTTATGTCCGTGCCCGGGTAACTGTGGAGAGGGAATTTGCGGTGTCCAGGGGTATCACGGAGGTGCTCTGGGACCATTGGGCACCGCAGGGGATAAGTGCCATCCTTGGTAGGGATGGGGATATTTTAATTTAATTTAGTTTGTGTTAGTGACTGTGTTTAGTCACTGTTATTGTCTCTGTGTTTGTTGTAGTTTTGTAGTATTGTAGATTGTATTTTGTAATAAAGTATTTTAAAAAAATAGCCCAGGTTATCACACTCCTTCCTTCCAGCTCTGATGATGCCGTTATCTTGCACCTTAGACCTTCACTCATTTTCCCTGCACACCAAGGCCATTCAGACCACAGCAGTCGTGCTAGCTCACTGAGGGAACTTTCCACACTTACTCCCCCGCAAGCCTGCAAATTTTCCTGCTCACGTCAGCAGTGGTTATGTTCCTGGACTATCAGGCAGGGATCTGGACCGTACAACATGGCTTCGAATCCCAACGCGACTAGTGGGAAATTTAAATTCAAGTAATTAAATGAATTGGGAATTATAACGCTTCCCGATGGCAGCAATCAAAAAACTATGGGAATGTCATAAACACCAATCCGGTTCACTTACATCATTCAGGGAAGGAAATACAGCGTCCTTACTTAATCTGGTCTATATGTGACTCCCTGCCCATCAGTATAGTTGACTCCTAAGTGCAGGGGTAATTAGGGATAGGCAATAGGTGCTGGCATTGTCAGCAAGATTCACAGCCCATGAAAAGAAATGTTTGAACCAATCTTCCTTAACAATTTGTGACCTACTTATTGTGTAAGTTAATAAATGATGTCTCCTCCCTCTGGTTTAATTTCACTAGTTTTAAACATAGAGAAGTACTGTTACAGGCCTATGCTATGATTCTATTGGAAGGTGGGGCAGGCTTGAGGGGCTGAGAGGTTTACCCTTGCTCTTAGAGTTACAGAGTCATACAGCAAGGGAACAGGCCCTTCAGCCCAACTCATCCATGCCAACCAAGATCCCCACCTAAGCTAGTCCCATTCGCCTGCATGTTACAGTGAAGGGCATGGGGTGTATCAGTGTTACAGTGAGGGGCGTGGGGTGTATCAGTGTCACAGTGAGGGGCGTGGGGTGTATCAGTGTCACGGTGTATCAGTGTCACAGTGAGGGGTGAGGGGTGTGTCGGTGTTACAGTGAGGGGCGAGGGGTGTGTCGGTGTTACAGTGAGGGGCGCAGGGCGTGTCGGTGTTACAGTGAGGGGTGTGTCGGTGTTACAGTGAGGAGTGCAGGGCATGGTGTTACGTGAGGGGCGCGGGGTGTGTCAGTGTTACAGTGAGGGGTGTGTCGGTGTTACACCGAGGGGCGCGGAGCACATCAGCGTTACACCAAGGGGCACATCAGTGTTACACCAAGGGGCACGGGATGTGTCAGTGTTACACCGAGGGGCGCGTCGGTGTTACAGTGAGGGGCGCGTCAGCGTTACACCGAGCGGCGCGGGGCGTGTCAGCGTTACACCAAGGGGCGCGGAGAGTTGGACATGGAGGAGGAACTTGAAGTGGGAAAGTCAAGCTGAAGATTTGACAGTCTCATGTAGCAGGATACCGGAACAATGGGAGCTCAGGGACCACTAAGAGGCTGGATTGGGAATACGTGAGAACGCTTACAATCCCGAGTGCCTTTTGAGCAACTCTCCATTGACTGGAGGCTGCAGAGGAGGAAACAACATTCCCACCCATTCCGAACAGCGACAGACACTGCTCCCTGTTCAGAGACGTTCCCAATGAACTGTTGCTCTGGCCAAGGCAGGTTTGAACAGGCGGAGTCTACCCTCAGGATCCGCACGGAGACACACCCCTCGTACAGGATGTCCCCTGCGTTTGGAATAAGGCACAGGGTTCCTTCAGCTGACAGCAGTTACCAACCACACACCCCACGAGTGATCACTAGTTGGACAACGTCTGTCACTGTATTAGACTGGGGTACAGTACTGGTGGGGACGGATCTGTCGCTGTATACCACTGGGGTACAGTACCAGTGGGAACGGGTCTGTCACTGTATAACACTGGGGTACAGTACTGATGAGGACGGGTCTGTCACTGTGTAACACCAGGGTGCAGTACTGGTGGGGACAGGTCTGTCGCTGTGTAACAGTGGGGAACAAAGTACCAAGAGTCTAATCATCTTCAGAGACAACGCTCGGATCTAGAAGCAGGTACAATACCCTGGATCTGTATTACTGAAACATTGGGATCCAAGCCCTGGTCTTTGGTGAACAGTCGGTGTTGATGTGACTTTGTGTTTGCTGGTGAACCAGGAACTGCTGGGAGAATCAAACATCTCACCTGCACTTATCAAATCCACCGTTAACGATAGTGTTAATCCATCGATTGTAAACACTGACTCAAACAGCACATTATCAGCCTTGCTTTCAACTGAAAGGCAGTTACTCTAGAGATATTGTAAACATTGCTAGTCCTGACAAGAAAACTGGTCAGTCACCCTATCACTGTATAAACATTGTGTCCCTGGGACTGAGCATATGTACAGTTCACATCCCAGCTTCCCACCATAGGTCAAGAGTGCGATGGAACACACTCTACTTCCCTGGGCGGGAGCAGCTCCAACAGCCCCCAGGAAGCTCGACACAGCCCAGGACAAGGCAGCCCGCTCGATCGGCACCCCATCCACC
The DNA here is from genome assembly GCF_009764475.1 of Pristis pectinata. Taxonomy (NCBI): domain Eukaryota; kingdom Metazoa; phylum Chordata; class Chondrichthyes; order Rhinopristiformes; family Pristidae; genus Pristis; species Pristis pectinata. Next base: position 7,291,291 of record NC_067440.1, on the reverse strand, counting down.
CACCCCTCTCCCCACCCGCCAAACACCCCCTCCCTCCACCGCTGGCACACAGTGGCTGCACCGTCTACAAAAGGCCTGAATCGAGTGGACGTGGAGAGGATGTTTCCCTCAGTGGGAGAATCCAGGATCCGAGGACACAGCCTCAGAATAAAGGGACGTCCCCTTAGAACTGAGATGAGGAGGAATTTCTTCAGCCAGAGGGCGGTGAATCTGTGGAATTCATTGCCACAGAGGGCTGAGGAGGCCAAGTCATTGGGGGTACTTAAGGCAGAGATCGATAGGTTCCTGATTGGTGAGGGGGTTAAGGGGAGAAGGTGGGAGAAAGAGGGGTTGAGAGAAAAATATATCAGCCGTGATCAAACGGCAGAGGAGACTCGATGGGCCGAATGGCCTAATTCTTAAGACACTCTGCAGTTCCTGGCCCGGGCTACTCCGACAGCAACCCCCCTCCAAACCCGACACCCCTCCCCTCGAGAAGGATCAAGGCAGCACCCGCAGGTTCCCGACCTGGAAATTTATTAACCGTTCCTCCGTCGTCACTGGGTCTAAATCCCCGGAACTCCCTCCCCAAGAGCAGAAGGGCTGCAAGCAGTGCTCAAACCACACCCCCCCCCACCCCCGACTTTCCTCAAGGGGTAATTGGGGATGAGGAATAAATGCCAATGACACCCACATCCTGTGTTTGAACAATGTAAGCATGAAAAAATAAAGCGAACTACACAGCTTAAAGCAGTCACATTTCATTCCCGTATCTGCTGCAGAGCAGTGTGAAGATTAGACGCAGAGCAAACCCACGTCACCAAACCCTTTGAAGTTCATTCCCAAATCCAGTCTCCAGAACAAGAGATAAATTGTAATCCGATGTATGACTTGAGCCCCCCTGCTTAATCATCAGTTCTTATCAGCTCTGAGTAACTGATACTCTTTGATGTTTCTTTTTCTGTGTGCAGAGTTCTGCAGTATTTTGGTGTACTGTTTCACAATAACACCAGCCAGCTCAAACCTCTCCAAACGCATCGCTTAAAATCACACAGGTTGCTTGCGTGCTTGTCCAGCGACCCTCCAAATCAGCTAACGCTACAACGCTGCTCCACGACCTCCCTGGTTGGACATGATGCTCCTCTGACAGTTCCCCTCGACTGTGCGAGAGAGCCCCAACTTCCCAACGTCCTCCCGCGCACAGAGAACCTTTGATCTCCGTGCAACAAGAACAAGAGCGCTGGAAGAACTCAGTCAGTCCGGCAGCATCCGCGGAAGAGGGGGTCTCTTTGTTTGCCTCCTTGAGAGGAGAGGACGTCCTCCTCTCTCTCTCTCACTCTTCCTCTGCGTAGGAAATTCTCCTCACGGAGGGTGGCCGAGTCTCTGGAATTCTCCACCTCAGGAGAGTCGTGGAGGCTGCAGCATGGAGTCACACAGCAGGGAAACAGGCCCTTCAGCCCACCGAGTCTGTGCTGACCATCGATCATCCACATACACCGATTCCATTTCAGCCTCCCCACCAACTCCCTCCTGGATTCTGCCCCTCACCCGCACATGAGGGGGAGGGCCAGTTCACCCACCAACCCCGCACGTCATTGGGATGAGGGAGGAAACCGGAGCACCTGGAGGGGGAACCCCCGCGGTCACAGGGAGAACGTGCAAACTCCATACACACACGCACACACACACACACACACACACAGCACCGGAGGTCAGGATTGAACCCGGGTCTCTGGGGATGTGAGGCAGTGGCTCTACCCAAGCACGTAAAGAGGAGGTGGACAGATTCTTGAACGATCGGGGGGGGATTGACGGTGACGGGGAACTGGGTCAGAAGAGGAGTTGAGGCCTGGGGGAGATCAGCCATGATCATACTGAATGGAAGGGCAGGCTCGATGGGCTGAGTGGCCTCTTACTGCTCCTAGAAACCTGGGACACCCTGCTGCGGTTGGTACCAAACGTGCTGCCTCAATGCATTTCATAACTACATGGCCTGCTGCAAGGATAATGAGACAACAGATGCTGAGGACTTCTCCTCCTCCCACCTGCACACAGGTAACCTTGTGGTCACGGTAGCTCGCCAGCAATTCACCAAGGGAGCAGGTTCAAATCCCACTGTGACCAATTAGTCATCCGAACCCATTCAAAAGCAGTTAACTCCCTGCTGGTCCAAGTAGATCGAAGGCTTTGATGTGGTGACTCCTTGGTAACTAAACAGAAAATTGCAGGGAAAACCTGTTTCAAGTGGTGGGTAGGGGGGAGGGAAAGGGAGGCCAGAATTAACCTTTGACCTGGGAAATCGGAAGAGGACTATCTCTCTCTCTCTCTCTCACATTCCCTGCCTCCAGAGAGGCTCTACAACCTCATTCCAGGCACACTCCAGTAGATCTCATGCTTGTCTCCACGGATGCTGCCTGGCCTGCTGAGTTCCTCCAGCATCGTTGTGTTTTTCATCTAGATTCCAGCATCTACAGTCCTTTGTTTCTCTAGATCACACGACCAGGTCAGGAAGTCAGAATTTTTTTTTCCAGCTCACTTCCAATCCATTGGGAACTAAAAGTTTCCCAGACGGGGATACAAGAAATGTTGGAGTGACCCCTCCCCCCGAAAATCACAGCTCCACCAACACTGATTAACTCTTAGGCTCCCGTGTGATCGGGGAAGCCCTCATGTTCCCAAGCCAGAATACCCCGGATAGGGTAGAAAGGTCAGTCTGCATGTCTGGGAATTTTGCCGGGTTGACATTGGAGGCCTGTTTGTTCGGGAAAGGTTCCACCCCCGATCCTGGACACCACCTCCCAAACCCTGGCCTTCGGGACACAGACTCCAGTTGCCATGGATTGGCCAATCAGAGCCCGCGACTTTTTCCAGGAGTCAGGGACGCTCCCAGATCATATTCATGATACAGGAGGCCATTTGGCCCATCAGGTCTATACTGGATCCCAGCAGAGCAATCCCATCAGTCCCAACCCTCCTCCTTAGTTCTCCAACTCTTCCCATGTTCCCATCAACTCTCCCCCACCCAACAAGATTCTACTCCTCACCCACACACTGGGGGCCAATTAACCCGCCGACCCCGCACGTCGTTAGGATGCGGGAGGGAATCGGAGCACCCGGGGGAAACCACAGGGAAAACGTGCAAACTCCACACACACAGACAGTGCCGGAGGTCAGGATCGAACCTGGGTCCCTGCTGCAACACACTGCCAGCCAACGAGAAGCAGTGACGGGAGTTGGATCAAAGGCGCCACCCAACTCTGGGATCTTCGAGCCTTCCGGACAGCTTCCGTGCACATTCCCAATTCCCCCGACCAGTGTTGCTTGCGACTCACTGCCAGCCTGGTCTCGGCGTACGCATGGTTTCAACATACGAGCTTGTGGTCAAGTCTGAACCACTTGTGGTGTCCAGAGAGAGGGCTGTGCAGCCTCATGCACAGTCATCTGAGCTATGCACTGCTCAGGCCTGATAAGGCATTGGTCAGACCGCTATTGGAATATCACGAGCAATTTTGGGCCCCTTATCTAAGGAGGGATGTGCTGGTCCTGGAGAGAGTCCAGAGAAGGGTCACAAGAATGATCCCAGGAAGAAAGACTTAATGTATGAGGAGCATTTGACATCTCTGGGCCCAATAGAGTTAAAGGATGAGGGAGAGATCTCATTGAAACCAACCGGATACCGAAAGGCCTGGATAGAGTGGACGCGGGGAGGAAGTTTCCATCAGTGGGAGAGTCGAGGATCTGAGGGCACAGCCTCAGAATAAAGGGACGTCCCTTTAGAACTGAGATGAGGAGGAATTTCTTCAGCCAGAGGGCGGTGAATCTGTGGAATTCGTTGCCACAGAGGGTGTATTTAAAGTAGAGATTGATAGGTTCTTGATTGGTGGGGGGGGGTTAAGGATTATGGGGAGAAGGCGGGAGAATGGGGTTGAAAATAAAATCTGCCATAATTGAGCAGACTCGATGGGCCGAATGGGTGGACACAAAAGCCACCATCAAGGTCATCACAGTGATCGGGGCAACATTTCCCCCTTGATCAACACCTTAAGAACTAATTCAGTTGTGACCACTTTTGTTGCCCTGTTGGGACCTTGCTGTGCAGGCCACCCACTTTACAACATGGCTTGAGTTTCAAATGTGTTCCTTGAACCACACAGCAGTCCCAAACACCTTCCCCCCCCGACAAAGGGTTTTCGATCTGAGACGCTAACTCTGTATCTCTCTCCACAGATGCTCCCTGACCTACTGAACCTTTCCCAAAGTATTTCCTCCGTGTTTGTGTGTGTTTTTCCCCCCCGATTATTGCAGGACATCCCAGAATTGGGAGTGATGCTATCGAAATGCAAGTCTCAGTGACAATCAACGTAGCTTCTGAAGATCACAGAGCGGGAAATGGAACAATCCGATCAACCAGACTGAATCACCTGATGTTCCCCACCCTCAGTATTTTTCAATAGGCTTGGCTTGTATCCACTAGGGTTACATAGAACTTAGGATGGTACAGCAAAGGAACAGGCCCTTCGGCCCACAATGTCTGTGTCAGCCACTTTACACCAATCCCATCTGCCTGCACGTGATCCATACTCCTCCATTCCCTGCCTGTTCGTGTGCCTGTCTAAATGCCTCTTAAACATTATTATTGTATCTGCTTCCAACAACTCCCCTTGCAGTGCATTCCAGGCACCCATCACTCTGGTTTAAAAAAAAATTTGCCCCGCACATCTCCTTTAAACCTTACCCCGCTCACCTTAAAGCTATGCCCTCTAGTATTTGACGTTTCCACCCTGGGAAAAAGACTGACTGTCTACGCTGTCTCTGCCTGTCAGGTTAGAGAGGACAATAACGTGTCAGATCCTGAGGAGACGATAGGGTGGGTGTGGAGAGGGTGTTTCCTCCTGAGGTAGGGTCACTGTTTAAAAATAAGAGGCTGCCCATTTAAGGCAGATGAAGTAGAATTCTCTCTTCGAGGTCAGTAAGTCCTTGGAACTCTGTTCCACAAAGAGCAGTAGAAACAGTCTTTCAATATTCTTTAAGGCCGAGGTATTGGTATATTATTGTCATGCATACGGAGATACAGTGAAAAGCTTTTGTCTGCGTGCCATCTAGGCAGATCATTCCATATATCAGTACATAGTTTTTTTTTAATAATTCTAAATGCAGAATATAGTGTTACAGTTATAGAGAAAGTGCAGTGCAGGCAGACAAATAAAGAGCAAGGGTCTTGATGAGGTAGATTGAGAGATCTTCACCCTTTAGCGTATAAGAGATCTATTCAAGCGTCTGGTAACAGCGAGATAGAAGCTGTCCTAGAGTCTGGTGGTACACGCTTTCAAACTTTTGTATCTTCTGCCTGAGGGGAGAAGAGAGAATGTCCGGGGTGGGAGGGGTCTTTGATTATGTTGGCTGCTTTCTCAAGGCAGCAGAAAGTGTAGACGGAGTCCACGGAAGGGGAGGCTGGTTTCTGTGATGTGCTGAGCTGTGTCCACGACTCTCTGCAGTTTCTTGCAGTCAAGTTGCTGTACCAGAGCAGTTTCTGTACCAAGCTGCGATGCATCTGGATAGGATGCTTTCTCTGGTGCCTCTGTGACAATCAAGAGTCATGCCAAATTTCCTTAGCCTTCTGAGGGTGATGGTGGTAGAGTAAGAGGGTGTGACTGGAGTGGGTTAGGTCTGAACTTAATGAATGTCACAGCAAGCTTGAAGTGTGGACTGCACGAATCCTGCTCCTAATCTGTAAGCACATCCATTCCACAAATCCCAATTTGAACCCCTTCCATTTCCTGTCTCGACATCCTTTCCCCACCAAATGTATGGCTCCGGTGGCCTAGTGGTTAGGTCACAAGCCCTGCAGCCAGAACCAGAGACACAAGTTCGAATCCCACTGGGCAATTTAAAATTCAGGAATGACGGATGATCTTATAGAGGTGTATATAATCAGGAGGGGCATAGAGAGGGTGAATGTACTCAGTCTTCTTCCCAGGGTTGGGGAATCAAGAACTAGAGGGCACAGGTTTAAGGTGAGAGGGGAGAAATTTAATAGGAACCTGAGGGGCAACTTTTTCATAAAGGGTGGTCAGTATATGGAACGAGCTGCCTGAGGAAGTGGTTGAGGCAGGCACATTAACATCATCTAAAAGACACTTGGACAGGTACATGGATAGGAAAGGTTTAGAGGGATAGGGGCCAAATGCGGGCAAATGGGAATCTTGGCTGGCTTGGACTAGTTGGGCCGAAGGGCCTGTTTCTGTACCCGATGAATTAAAATCCATCTCAGAGACCACCGGAGTGTTGTAAAAATACTCCTGGTAAATCTCCTGTCTATCCAGTCTGGTTCGTACGTGACTCCAGACCCACCAAACGTGGTTGACACTCGACTACGTACCTCCTCTGCCTGGGGGTAATCAGGGATGGACAATAAATGCTGATGTGTTCAACATCCTGTGCTTAAATGAACATATCGAATAGGGGAGCACAATGAAGCCATCAAGCTTGTCCTGCCATTCAATAGCACGATAAGATGGACTCTTGATCTCACAATCTACCTCACTGCAACCATGCACCTTATTGTCTGACTGCACTGCACTTTCTCTGTAACTGTAACACTTTATTCTGCGTTCTGTTATCGTTTTGCCTTGTACTACCTCAATGCACTGTGTAATGAATTGACCTGTATGATTGGTTTGCAAGACAAAGTTTTTCACTGTATCTCAGTACAAGTGACAATAATAAACCAATTAATTTACCAATACGACCATGGTTGATCCTCCTCCATATCCCCATAGCTCTCAATTCCCTGGTCTTCCAAAACAAAATGTATGCACTCCCTCGTTAAATACCCCCAATGATCTCCCCTTCATAACCCTCCAGGGTAGAGGATTCCAGTGTCACTCTCCTCAAACCCTTTGGTTTGCTTAATATCCAAACATCTGTTCTCTCTGCTTGGCTCCACTCAACATCTGTAGCACAGCTGGCAAAATGACTTGGCCTTTCAGTAGATCAAAATGGTGCCCACAGTGACCAATCAGCAACTGAGATTTACAGGTCAGAAGGTCACAGGGTTGAGGAATGGCCAATAAGGATGGTAGAAGTGCCATTAGAATGGTCACTCGGTGCTTTAGACAAGTGTCACCGAGTAAATGTCCAACCTGAGGAGATTTTGGGATAGAGTCAAGGGGAGAGGCACAGAGGTTCCAGGAGGGAATTCTGGAGTTCGGCACCCATGTCGGTGACTGTGGAGTGGTTAAACTTGGGGAGTTGGAATTGGAGGAGGCCGTAGGTTCTGGGATGGAGGAGGTTACAGAGATAATGCTGCAGAGGGGCTTGGAGATTAGTAGAATGATCTAGAGGGCGACTAAGGGATGGGAAGTCCGAGATTGGTGTGACACACCAACCAGGAGGCTACAGACTCTGTCACCCCTCTATGGACCGAGTAATGGACACAAACAAGGGGTCCTCTTATCACCCGCTTTGTAAACACCAAGGTGTCACAGGGGTAGGGGCAAGGAGGGAGAAAGAGATGGAAAACAGGCTCCGAAACATCTTCACTCCCAGCACAGCTGCCTCTTGACAGCCAGATAGCCTGTGGGTTTGGCGATGTCAGTGGTGACATGGGGTGGGGGAAGGGTTCCCCAGCTCCCGGAATGCCACAGGGACCCTTTCAGGTCCAACCACGGGGCCACCTGTCAAGATGTTTGACAGCGCAGCACTCCCTCAGAGATGGTGTGGGGGGGGGGGGGGGGGGGGGGGGGGTGGTGGTGGTTGTGGTTGGAGTGGCTCCCTAGTGTCTCCGGAACTGGTCTTCGAATCAACAATCTTCTGGCTCAGAGAGCGTCCCAGAGTGGCATCTACACATGCATGAAACTCAAAGCAGAGGTCTTAATGCATGCTGGACATTCCCTTGTGACAACTTCAACCAACCAAACTAAGGCCGAGACCTTTCCTTGGTATCAGGTACGGATTAGGAGTTGGAGCAGGTCATTCAACCCCTCAAACCTGTTCTGCCAGTTAACAAGATCCCACACGTGATTGCAACCCCCCTCTGCATTCCCATCTATTGCCGACAACCATTCCTTGCTCTATAGAGGAATCAATCTCCCTGCCTTAAAAACATTCACATTCTCTGCATCCACCACCCTTTGAGGAAGAAAGTTCCAAAGACTCAACACCCTCCGGAAGAAAAAAATTTCACCCCATCTCAGTCTTAAAACTTATTTTAAAAACAGTGACCTCCTAATTCTAGATTCTCCCACTGGAGGAAACATCCTCTCCACACCCACCATTTCAGGATCCTGGATGTATAGGGAGAGGTTGGGCAGGCTAGGACTTTAGTCGCTTGGAGTGTAGAAGACTGATGGGTGACCTTACAGAGGTGTACGAAATCATGAGGGGCAGAGATAGGGTGAATGCACACAGTCTTTTTCCCAGGGTTGGGGAATCAAGAACTAGAGGGCACAGGTTTAAGGTGAGAGAGGAGAGGTTTAATAGGAACCCGAGGGGGAACTTCTTCACGCCTCTGGATCGAGCTGCCAGAGGAAGTGGTTAAGGCGGATACAATAACATTGAAAAGACGTTCGGATATGTACATGGGACAGAGAAGGTTTATAAAGGATATGGGACTGTCTTTGGTCAGCATGAATGAGTTGGGCCAAAAGGCCTGATTCCGTGATGACTAAATAACTCTTCCAAACTCCAATGGATACAAGCCTAGTCCAACCATTCCTCTTCAGACAATTTGCCCAGTATCAATCCAGTAAACCTTCTCTGAACTGTTTCAATGCAGTAACATCTCCCTTTAATTACAGTGAGTAATACTGTACACAGTACTCCAGATGTGGTCTCAACATGCCCTTCATAACTGCAGCATGACCTTCCTACTTTTGGATTTAATTCCCGTCACAATGAACAACATTCTGTTAAGACTTCTTAATTACTCACTGTTCCTCCAGACAAGCCTTTTGCGATGCTACGTTAGGACACCCAGATCCCTCTGCATCTCACAGCTCTGCAATCTCTCACCACTCAGATAACAAACTTCTTTTGCTTATTTTTCCTTGCAAAATGGACCACTTCACACTTTCCCCACATTACACTTCACCTGCCAATATTTACCCACTCACTTAACCTATCTATATCCCCCCTGTCACCACCTTACTGCCTTGTCACTTTATTTTCCCACACACCTGTCGACAGGCGATGTTTTCTCATTGAAGTATAGAAAATTTGTAAGAGCTCGATAAGAGTAGATGTAGGAAGGTTTCCTCTGGCTGAATAGGATAAAACCAGGGGGTCAGGGTCTCAGAATAAGGGGTCAAACATTGAGGACAGAAATGGGAAGAAATTTCTTCACCCAGAGAGAACAAATCTTTGGAATTCTCTCTCCAAGCTCGATCACTTTCCGCAAGACAGGTCAATAAATTTTTGAGATATTTAGAGAACGGAGGAATTATAGGGATAGTGCAGAAAGTAGACAGGGTAGTGAAGAAGGCGTTTGGTCTTCATCACTCAGGGCACTGAGTACAGGAGTTGGGAGGTTATGTTGCAGTTGTAAAGGACGTCATTGAGGCTGTTGTTGGAATATTGTGCTCAGTTTTGGTCACTCGGATATAGAAAACACACCATTAAGCTGGAAAGTGTGCAGAAAAGATTTTGGCAGGACTCGAGGACATGAGTTATAGGGAGAGGTTGAGCAGATTGGGACTTCAATCTGGCGATTCCAAGGAATAGAGTGTAGGATACTGAGAGATGACCTTATAGAGGTGTATAAAATCATGAGGGGCTTAGATAGGGTGAATGCACACAGTCTTTTTCCCAGGGTTGGGGAATCAAGAACTAGAGGGCACAGGTTTAAGGTGAGAGGGGAGAGATTTAATAGGATGGTCAGTAAATGGAACGGGCTGCCAGAGAAAGTAGCTAAGGAAGGTACATTAACCACATTTAAAAGGCACTTGGACAGGAACATGGATAGGAAAGGTTTAGAGGGATATGGGCCAAATGGGACTAGCTTAGATGGGCATCTTGGTCAGCATGGACCAGTTGGGCCAAAAGGCCTGCTTCCGTGCTGTATGACTGAGGTAAAAAGACCAACTGGGGTCTCATTGGACGGTGGAGCAAGGTCGAGGGGCTGGTCACTTCCTCTGTTCCTCTGATCCCCTCAAAAGGAGCAACTAAAAAATAAAATGTTGCCACCAAACCAGAGGCAATACTACAACAGGGGGGAAGAGGAGAGACCACCAGAGGCAATACTACAACAGGGGGGAAGAGGAGAGACCTGACGGAGTTAACCAACATTATGAAGGTAAAAGTCAGGCTGGATTTTAGGAAACTCTTCCCTATGACAGTGGTCTCTATAACCAGAGAGCATGGGTTTTGGTTAAGGAGAAAGAAGAAGAGGAGATGAGGGGGTATTTGTTCCCCAGGATGGTGGCTGGAATCTGGAACGCACTGCCTGAGGGGGTGGTGCAGGGGGAGACGCACAACGTTTAACAAGTATTAGGATAAGCCCGTGAATCACTGAGGTCACAGACCAAGTGCTGGTAAATGGGATTAGCCCTGACTGTTGGCATGGACATGATGGGCCGAAGGGCCTGTTTCTGTGCCAGGCGACTGTACGTTGTGTTGTCATGGGACTGAGCAAGAGAGAGCGAGAGACAGAGAGAGCGAGAGACAGAGACATGTGGGTGAGGTGAAGGAGGAGGAAGGTTTGCTGGCACAAGGAAAGAGACCTTAACATCTCCGAGAATATGAAAACTCCCGGGATTCCCCGCAGCAACTCCGGGGGCCCAATCGGACCTGAACTGGGACTGCGTGCCGGTGAAGCCAAAACATCTTGTGCTCAGGACCGTCCTGGTCAGGATGGTTTGCTTGACCCTTATCTCTTGATCTCCAATTGAAGATCCAACCTTCAAAAGATCCAAGATCCTGACACTCCCTGTACTGTGTGTGGGAATACTGATATCCCAGGGCTCGGATTGGCCAGGGTCGGATGGGATCAGGTTTAAGTAACTGGAACCCACCCCTCAGCCCTCCCGCCGCTTGTTGGTGAGATCTTCCTGAGTATCAAGCAGCCAGCAGGCTTCCTACATTCCAACCTCAAAAAGTGGATCCGTGGCGGTTTTGGAAATTCCAGAGGTTGGGAAAAAGTCACCGTGAGAACACCCAGGCCATCAGTCTCTGGTTCTTAAGGAGCAGACAAACCATCTCTGGCCTTTGCATCCCCACTAACGAAGGCTTTTCCCAAATCCCAGGAATTCCTCATTGCTCTGGAAATTCTCTACCCGTCCCATCGCAACCTCACGGGCCCGGTCCGTCAGGATTCCAAAGAAGTCTCCCCATCACGGACTCCGTCTACATTTCCCACTGCCTCAGTAGAGCAGCCGACATAATCACAGACCCCTGGACATCCTCTCTTCTCCCGTCAGGCAGAAGATACAAAAGCCTGAAAGCACGTACCACCAAGCTTAAGAACCGCTTCTATCCCGCTGTTATACGACTATTGAATGGTCCCCTAGCATGATAAGACCTAATCTACCTCATTGTGGCCCTTGCACCTTATTGTCTGCCTGCACTGCACTTTCTCTGTAACTGTAACACTTTATTCTGCATTCTGTTATTGTTTTCCCTTGTACTACCTCAATGCACTGATGTGATGAAATGATCTGTATGGACGGTATGCAAAACAAAGTTTTTCACTGTACCTCGGTACAGGTGACAATAATAAACCAACTCACCACTCAAGGTATTCTACAATTACAACAGCCCTCTCTCCAACCAGTATTTCCCGTTGTAATGTCCCAAACCACCCCAAGCAACAACCCCGCCATCTATTTATTTCAAGAAAAGCAGTTAGCCCCTTGTTTTCCCCACCAGCTCTTCCGAAGACCTCTCCGATTACTCCTAGTCCCCCTCCCCGTGTGCCTACACATCGTTCCTTTGTGAGGGTTAATCCCAACATCTGCCTTGAGAAATTCCTATTAAATCTCCTCTCACGGCCCCTTTCAAGGAACGCATCACAACTACTTGCCGTGCACAGAACAGAATGTAGAAATTCTCTTCCTTTCCCCCCTCTGGACATTTGGCTAATTATCTTAAAACTGCGCTGTGGGTTTAACGGAACGGTTCCCCTACACTGCAAGCAATTTCTCCTGATTTAATCTGTACAAATTCCCCATCAGAAGTCCGCCCCTGTTAAATACATTTTTCTCTCCGTACACAACAAAAAAATTTTACATCTATAGGGAAGGAAGCAAGGAAAACAATAGGTTAGGTTTTTTTTTGCTTTCCTTGAGGTGGGGGAGAGGATACACTACCCCGGAGAAGCAAAGTAGAGCTGGTTGACTCATTGAGAGAAGTATTTTACGAGCTCGGATTACAATGGGATCAGAGTGCTTAAGGAGCCAGATCTAATGCACAATGATCTCTCTGCACACCGTCCAGAGTTAATGGAAACCAGTTTGAATAGCTCTGTGCTCCTGGGGAAAGGGACTCCTTGCACATTTCCCCCCGTGATATACCAATGGGCTGCATTCTCTCTCTAGTCCCCTGCTTCCCAACAGCACCTCAGCTTTCCTTAGCGCCAGACTTTTCCCCTACCAGTCAGACTTTAACCTGTCAATCTCTCACCACCTTTAAACACCACATCTCCCCGCTGCCCAAGCCTCTCTCTCCTTTCACTCCTCTGACCACCACCCCCCCTCCCCAGCACAGAACCATCCAACACCTGGTGATGGAACCATCCACTCAGACACCAACCTTGGTAGGACAACCCCAACTGGCCCATTCCCCCGCTCTGTCCCCAGGAGTCGTTCTCTGTCCCATTCCCCCCCATCCCCCCCGGGAAGGTTGATCAACCCAGGGATTCCAGACCAGAACTGCTCTCCAGACCTCAAACCTTCACCTTTCTCCCCCCACTCGGGTCTTCTTCTCAGAACCGTTGTCTCCCCTTCTCCACCCTCCCCAAACACCCCTGTCTCTTTCCCCCTCATTCTGGTCTCCTCTGGAAATTCCCCGCCTCCTTCTGCCCCCCAGTACAATCCCGTCCCCTCTGATCCCCTTGGAACCCCTCTAACCCCACCATCACTGTCCCTCCTCACCCTCGACAATCCCCTTTCCTGTAACCCCTCCAACTCCCCTCCACGATCTGCTTCATCTTCCTTCTGCCTCTCTACAATGCTGGACCTTCGAAACACGCGGACAATCCCTTCGCCTCTCGACCCTCACCTCCTCCTCTGTATCTTCTCTCCTGTACTCTCTACTCCCCTTCTCCTGACCCTCTACTCCCTTCTCCCGTACCCTCTACTCCCTTCTCCCGTACCCGCTACTCCCCTTCTCCCGTACCCGCTACTCCCCTTCTCCCGTACCCGCTACTCCCCTTCTCCCGTACCCGCTACTCCCCTTCTCCTGACCCTCTACTCCCTTCTCCCGTACCCTCTACTCCCTTCTCCCGTACCCTCTACTCCCCTTCTCCTGACCCTCTACTCCCCTTCTCCTGTACCCTCTACTCCCCTTCTCCTGTACCCTCTACTCTCCTTCTCCTGTACCCTCTACTCTCCTTCTCCTGTACCCTCCACTCCCCTCTCCCTTGTACTGCCCTCCAGTACCCTCTACCCTCTCTCCTCTACCTCCCTCTCCTGTACCCTCTACTCCCCTCTCCTGTGCCCTCGTACTGCCCTCCTATACCCTCTACCCCCTCCCCTCTGTACCCTCCACTGTCCAACTCTCCTCCACGCCCCACCTCTCCCGATTCGAACCCCCTCCGCGCCGGGACCCTGCGACCCGCCCGCACCCCCGCGGTAAGCGGCAGCCGGAGTTACGCCGCGGATCCCGGCACCGGCCGACGGGAGGAATTTTCCGCGCTTACCTTCCACCGCCAGCGCGGCGGACAACCAGCAGCACAGCAGCCAGGGACCCATTGCGGCCGGTGCGCCGCTCCCGGGGTCAGCGCATAGCCAAAATCCGGCGCAAACCTCGGCCGCCCGCACTCCGCACAAACTTTACCCCTTTCCGCGCAAAACTTCGCCAGCGTCTGGGACTGGAAGCGGCTCCAGCCGCCCCCCTGCCCCGGCACCGCCCCCTTCGCCCTCCTATTGGCCGTCCCGTTCAAACCCTTGGAGAGCCCCGCTCTCTCATTGGTCCGACGCGCCGCCCATCAACTCAGATTGGCAGCCCTCCAGATCTTTAACCCTGTGGAAACTTGTCAACTTTTTCACGCAAGAAAATTCTTGCAAATGTGAATTAAAGCAAGGATTTTCAATCATTAAACAGATCCCTAGGTTGGTGATACATTATAGTAACAGAACTGACGGCTTTTTAGTCAATAATTTATTGCAAATTGATTGCATTTTTTGCAATAATTAAACATCCAAATTTGTTTTGTTCTAATTTTTCAAACAACTTTTTTTGTGTGACCGTGTCCGGCAGAATCACGGGGGAGGGGAGCACTGGTGCATTGCAGATCTCTCTCTCTCTCTCCCTCTGCACAATCCCAGTTTGATTGCCCGCAGATCTGTTTTAAACTGTTCCCCAATTCCTTCCGCGCACCTAATCCGCGCTTTTGTTCTCTTGCACATGGCGAATCCGCCTCTAATCTGCACACAGACAGACACCCACACACACACACACACACACACAAAAAGGATCTTTTTACAGCTTTCACACCTCCAGCTGCAAGCAACGGAATCTGGGCAACAATGCCCCAATCCGTGCAGCGCCATCGCCCTCTGGCGGCTCGGGCGGCATTGCAGGGAGTGCAGGGGAGCTGGGCTAAAGTAGCAATGAAATGCATTTCTTTCATTTCGCCCTACAGCATTAGTGACTCGTATCTAAGGAAAGATATGTCCTGATGAAGGGTCTCGAACCGAAATGTCGCCTGCCCATTTCCCTCCATAGATGCTGCCTGTCCTGCTGAGCCCCCCCCCCCCCAGATTCCAGCATCTGCAGTCTCTTCTGTCTCGACTTGGAAAGGGTCCAGAGGAGGTTCACAGGAAGGATCCCAGAAATGAAAGGGTTAACGTACGAGGAGCGTTAGATGTCTCTGGGCCTGTACTCGATGGAGTTCAGAAGGATGAGGGGGGAATCTCATTGAGACCTCCCGGATACTGAAAGGGCCGGATCGAGTGGACATGGAGTGGATGTTTCCATCAGTGGGAGAGCCCAGGATCCGAGGGCACAGCCTCAGAATAAAGGGACGTTCCTCTAGAACTGAGATGAGGAGGAATTTCTTCAGCCAGAGGGTGGTGAATCTGTGGAATCCGTTGCCACAGAGGGCTGTGGAGGCCAAGTCATTGGGGGTATTTAAGGCAGAGATCGATAGCTTCTTGATTGGTGAGGGGGTTACGGGGAGAAGGCGGGAGATTGGGGTTGAAAAAAAATCCGCCCTGACTGAATGACAGAGCAGACTCAATGGGCCGAATGGCCAAATTCTGCTCCTGTAGTGTAGCAGACACAGTAGTGTAGCAGTTAGCATAACACTATTACAGCGCCAGCGACCCGGGTTCAATTCCAGCCGCTGTCTGTAAGGAGTTTGTACGTTCTCCCTGTGTCTGGGTGGGTTTCCTCCGGGTGCTCCGGTTTCCTCCCACATTCCAAAGACGTACGGGTTAGGAAGTTGTGGGCATGCTATGTTGGCGCTGGAAGCGAGGCAACACTTGCGGGCTGCCCCCAGAACACTCCATGCAAAAGATGCATTTCACTGTGTGTTTCGATGTACATGTAACTAATAAAGATATCTCATCTTCAGAGCAAAACTGGGTGTGTGGAACTCTACTTTCAGTCCGTGAGGGGAGCTGCCCCTTTAGTTCATTGCCTGGCTCCCACTGAACTCTCTCTCTTCAATCCCCTCTGCAAGCAAGTTGCAGAAAATACACCTCACCTTCTGACTGGGAACATTGCAGCCTTCCCGACTCAACCCTGAATCCGACTAACTGCGACATAGAGCTGCTGCCTCCCAGCTCCAGAGACCCAGGTTTATCCCGACCTCCAGCGCTGTGTGTGTGTGTGTGTAAATTTCATATAATCTACAGAGAATGAGGCCATTTGACCCATCGAGTTGATGCCAGCTCATAGAGCAATCCCACTAATCCCATTCTCCCCACATTCCCATCAACTTCCCCCAGATTCTACCCCGCACTCTCACACCAGGGGGGCAATTTACAGCGGCCAATTAACCCACCGACCCTGCACGTTGTTGGGATGTGGGAGGGAACCGGAGCACCCGGGGGAAACCCACACGGTCACAGGGAGAACGTGCAAACTTCACACACACACACACACACACA
Organism: Pristis pectinata; assembly: GCF_009764475.1. Classification (NCBI taxonomy): domain Eukaryota; kingdom Metazoa; phylum Chordata; class Chondrichthyes; order Rhinopristiformes; family Pristidae; genus Pristis; species Pristis pectinata. Next base: position 7,275,044 of record NC_067440.1, on the reverse strand, counting down.
CACACACACACACACACACACACACACACACACACACACACACACACACGCACAGCACCGGAGGTCGGGATCGAACCCGGGTCCCTGGAGCCACGAGGCAGCGTCTCTACCTGCTGCGCCACTGTGCCATCCTCGGGAGTGATGCCCCTCCCAGTCGAATGGCCAGCCAAAAAACACGAGCCTGCGGAGATTGGCAGAGAGAAGCCACACGCAGCAGCGGACTTCAACTCAGTGAAAGACACGGGGATGCCCGGGATTTGACCGCCCCAACCCCGTCCAGCACCCCGATCCCTGCACTGCCTCTGCAGCAGCCAGATGTGCATCGGCCTCACTGTCAACTGCTGTGAGCCAGCTCAATCCTATTGTGCAGGTCCAGGGTAATCTTTGTTCTGTCCTTTCCTGTCTCGGCTCTGGGTGGGAATCCCGAGGGATTCTGGACGGGAAGCCAGATCTCAGCAGCAAGACCCCTGTACATTGTGTCGGCGATGGCTTTGTTGAGTGCTGCAGTGACCCAGCACCACCTCCCGGCTCTCTGAGTCATTATCGGGGAGGTACTGCTGTTGTTTCTGTGTGACCACCAACCTGTTTTGCTTGGCGCTCCGTCCTCAACCCACTGTTTGATTTCAACTTCCCGCGCTAGATTCGCTGGGTCTCAGAACAATATTGACTAAACCTCCCTGTCTGTGCTAGTCAAAGAGACACACGGCGCAGAAACAGGCCCTTCAGCCCAACTGGTCCGTGCCGAACAAGATTCCCATCTGAGCGAGTCCCATTTGCCTGCCCTTATCCCTCTAACCCTTTCCTATCCACGTACCTGTCCCAATGTCTTGTAAATGTTGTTTTTGTGGCTGCCTCAACATAATAAGCTGATTCTGATTCAACCACTTCCTCTGGCAGCTCGTTCCATATACGGACCACCCTCTGGGTGAAGAAGTTGCCCCTCAGGTTCCGGTTAAATCTCTCCCCTCTCATCTTAAACCTGTGCCCTCTAGTTCTTGATTCCCCAACCCTGGGAAATAACTGAGTGCATTCACCCTATCTACGCCCCTCATGATTTTACACATCTCTACAAGATCACCCCTCAGTCTCCTACGCTCTAAGGAATAAAGTCCCAACCTGCCTGACCATAACTCAGACCCTCGAGTCCTGGGAACATCCTTGTAAACCTTCTCTGCACTCTTTCCAGCTTAATGACTTCTTTCCTACAACAGGGTGAACAAAATACTCCAAGTGTGGCCTCACCAACATCCTGTACAACTGCACCGTGACCTCCCAACTCCTGTACTCAGTGCCCTGACCCAGCATGCCAAGTGGCTTCTTCACCACCCTGTCTACCTGTGACTCCACTTTCAGGGAATCTTGTACTTGTATTCCAAGGTCCCAGCCCAGCGCATCACGGACACCAGCCTCCCCTCCATGGACTCTTGTCTTTACCTCTCGCTGCCTTGGTGTAGCAGCCAGCATAATCAAAGACCCCACCCACCCGGGACATTCTCTCTTCTCTCTTCTTCCATCAGGTAGAAGATACAGGAGCCTGAGGGCACGTACCACCAGACTTAAGGACAGCTTCTACCCCACTGTGATAAGACTATTGAACGATGAGATGGACTCTGACCTCACGATCTACCTTGTTGTGGCCTTGCACCTTATTGCACTGCACTTTCTCTGTAGCTGTGACACTTTACTCTGTACTGTTATTGTTTTTACCTGTACTACCTCAATGTAACTGCACTGTGTAATGAATTGACCTGTACGATCGGTTTGTAAGACAAGCTTCTCACTGGACCTCAGTACAAGTGACAATAATAAACCAATACCAATACCAATACCCTCTGTTCCATGACACTCCCCAGGGCCCTGCCGTTCACTGTGAAAGTCCTGCCCTGGTTTGACTTCCCAAAATACGATAAGATCAGTTTCAACACCTTCTGTAGATTTTTTTAGTTCTGCACTCGAGGGAAGTCAACACAGGAACCCGTGACTGCTCTTGTAATTTAATCATCTCAGCGAGTTTCGATCTGTTGGCGGAAGGGAACGCCAATAAAGGCAGAAGTAGGCCACCCGGCCCCTCGAACCTACCCCGCCATTCCGTGCCTAATCTGCCTCTGGCCTCTTCTGTGCCAGTTCGCCATCGCCCCAGACCCCTCGATTTTTCAAACATTTATCCATCTCCACCCTGAACGTATCCAGTGATTGGGTCTCCACCACCCTTGGGGGAAGAGAATTCCAGAGATTCACCTCCCTCGACGAGAAGAAATTTCTGCGCACCTCAGTTTTAAATGATTGGCTTCTTATCAAACCAGCCTCCCCTCCATGGACACTGTCTACACTTCCCACTGCCTCGGGAGAGCAGCCAACATAATCAAAGACCCCCACCCACCCCGGACATTCTCTCTTCTCCCCCCCCTCCCATCAGAAGATACAAAAGCCTGAAAGCACGTACCACCAGGCTCAAGGACAGCTTCTATGCTGCTGTTATAAGACTATTGAATGGTCCCCTTGTACAATAAGATGGACTCTTGACCTCACAATCTACCTCGTCATGGCCCTTGCACCTTATTGTCTGCCTGCACTGCACTTTCTCTGTAACTGTAACACTATATGGGCAGGCACGGCAGTGTAGATGACCAGGCGCTGTAGTGCAGCGGTTAGCGTAACGTTATTACAGCGCCAGCGACCCAGGTTCAATTCTGGCTGCTGTCTGTAAGGAGTTCATACGTTCTCCCCGTGTCTGCGTGGGTTTCCTCTGGGTGCTCTGGTTTCCTCCCACATTCCGAAGACGTACAGGTTAGGAAGTTGTGGGCATGCTACGTTGGTGCCGGAAGCGTGGCGACACTTGTGGGGCTGCCCCTAGAACACTCTACGCAAAAGATGCATTTCACTGTGTGTTTCGATGTACATGTGACTGATAAAGAGATCTGATCACATCTTATCCTGCATTCTGTTTTCCTTTTTACTACCTCGATGTACTGATGTACGGAACAATCCGTCTGGATGGCAGGCAGACAGAAGCTCTCACTGTGTCTCGGTACCTGTGACAAATAAACCAGGCACCAACAACTTACCCCGTCCCCTCGCTAGAGACTCTGGCACTGGTGGGAAGGTCCCACACCGACCCCGTCACGTCCCCTCAGGACTTGAGTTGGGACAAGTGGGTGTGGAGGCTTGGAGAGATGGGCTGGCTCATTGCCCCAGCAGATGAGGTGGGATGAGGTGGGACAAGGTGGGACGAGGTGTGATGAGGTGGGACGAGAAGGGATGAGGTGGGACGAGGTGGGACGAGGTGGGACGAGGTGGGACGAGAAGGGATGAGGTGGGACGAGGGGGTGTGGAGGCTCGGAGGGATGGCTGGCTCAGTGACCCAGCAGACGAGGTGGGACGAGGTGGGATGAGGTGGGACGAGGTGGGACGAGAAGGGACGAGGTGGGACGAGAAGGGACGAGGTGGGACGAGGTGGGACGAGGTGGGACGAGGTGGGACGAGGAGGGATGAGGTGGGACGAGGTGGGACGAGGTGGGACGAGGAGGGACGAGGTGGGACGAGGAGGGACGAGGTGGGACGAGGTGGGACGAGGTGGGACGAGTTGGGACGAGGTGGGACGAGGAGGGACGAGGTGGGACGAGGAGGGACGAGGTGGGACGAGGTGGGACGAGGTGGGACGAGGAGGGACGAGGTGGGACGAGGGGGTGTGGAGGCTCGGAGGGATGGCTGGCTCAGTGCCCCAGCAGACGAGGGAAGGCTGACACCTCAGAGTGAGGTGACAAGAGCTCCCACACCCCCTCCAGAAGCCAAGCCGGCCGCTGCCTCTGCCTTTGTGTTGGGATGTTTCCTGTATCGTCAGCACGGATCCGGGATAAACAAAGGAGAGCTTGGGACAGGTCCAACACAACGTCACCCGCAGAACGGGGTGTTACACTCGCTGGGGCAGTGTGGGAGGTCCAGGCACACACACACTGACACACACTGACACACACTGACACACACAGACAGACAGACACACACATACTGACACACACACTGACACAAAAACACAGACGGACACACAAACACTGACACACACACACACACGGACTCACACTGACACACACAGACATGTGTGTCTGTGTATGTCAGTGTGTGAGTCTCTGTGTGTGTGTGTGTGTGTGGGTGTGTGTGTCTATGTGTTTGTCAGTGTGTGTGTCAGCATGTGTGTGTGTGTGTGCGCGTGATCTTCCCGTGCACCCCGCCCGGCTGCAGTGTTCACTGCCTCACACAGACCACCCATGTCGAGCTGAGTGCCGGTTCAGTCCTGTGGAGCAGGTGTCCTCCAACTGCTACCGGAACCTCTCACTTGCCAACACTTCCAGAGTCAGGTACACCTCATGTGTTTGTTTTATTCCTAAAAATACTCCAGTCAGCCTCACCTATTTCCTTGATAACTTCCTCACAGTTTGCCTGCCTTGTTCCGACGTGGGAGCGGTTGCAGTCTCTGGTATTTTAATGCACCATCACTGAGCCTTGTGCCTTGAGGGTCTGACATCCCCAATGTACGTCTCCCCTCGATGGACAGCAGGGCAGTGAAGTCCCTCGCAGGAGGGTGGGAAACACGTTCAACACCAAGTCATGTCAGGGAGGCTTTAGAACTGGTGGTGGGAAACTCAGTGAATAATCTGCCCTTGGTATTGGTATTGTTATTGGTATTGGTTTATTATTGTCACCTGTACTGAGGTACAGTGAAAAACTTGTCTTACAAACCGATCGTACAGATCAATTCATTACACAGTGCAGTTACATTGTGTTAGTACAGAGTGCATTGATGTAGTACAGGTAAAAACAATAACAGTACAGAGTAAAGTGTCACAGCTACAGAGAAAGTGCAGTGCAATAAGGTGCAAGGTCACAACAAGGTAGATCGTGAGGTCAGAGTCCATCTCATTGTATAAGGGAACCGTTCAATAGTCTTATCACCGTGGGGTAGAAGCTGTCCTTGAGCCTGGTGGTACGTGCCCTCAGCTTCCGGTATCTCCTACCCGATGGAAGAGGAGAGGAGACTGTCCCAGGTGGGTGGGGTCTTTGATTATGCTGGCTGCTTCACCAAGACAGCGAGAGTCCAAGGAGGGGAGGCTGGTTTCCGTGACGTGCTGGGCTGTGTCCACAACTCTCTGCAGTGTCTTGCGGTCCTGGGCAGAGCAGTTGCCGTACCAAGCCGTGATACATCCAGATAGGATTTTCTATGGTGCCTCGATAAAAGTTGGTGAGAGTCAGGAGGACAATCACGGAACACACACCGGGGGGTGATTAAAGCCCCCTATCATCTCCGCACCACTCTCCAGACCCCCACATGTCTCCTAGATCTGAACCCCTCTGATGTAATGTCCTGAATACCAGAACGTTGTGGTTCCTGAGCTTTACCTGCTCACCACAGTTCAGCAAAACTTTGCACTAAAATGGACATCGTTTTTTTGTTCTAATTGTGTTCTTGTAAAATTGTGTTTAATTTATGTTTTTCTTGTGATGTGCCCGTGATGCGGCTGCAGTAAGGTACACACAGGGACTTGCACATAGGACAAAAAGTTCGATGTTACCACTCCAGCAGATCCTTCACCTGGAGGGATCTCTCTACCCAGGGCAGCTGTAGAGGATCAATCGGATTCAATCGATAGATCTCTGGTTGTAACGGGGTCCAAAGAGATGGTGAAGCGGTTTTGAAACCAGGTGTGTGTGTGTGTGTGTGTGTGTGTGTCTGTGTGTGTGTGTGTGTGTGTGTGTGTGTGTGTGTGTGTGTGAGACAGAGAGAGAGAGAGAGATAGCATGTAAGTGTGTGAATACGCGTGGTTATGTGTGTGTGTGAGTCTGTGTGTTTGAAGGTGTGTGTGTGAGTCTCTGTGTGTGTGTGTGTGTGTGTGTGTGTGTGTGTGTGTGTATGTGTGTGTGTGTGTGTGTGTGTGTGTATGTGTGTGTGTGTGTGTGTGTGAACGCCTCTGACCTCTCACAAACTTTGCCTGTCTTCTGACCATGAAACCTGCCCCTACTTGATTCAAGAATGTGCTCCCCACAAGCCCTCCCCACAGAGAGGGGTCCCTTCCCCCTGAAGTCTGAACTCTCTCCCTCTGTCTGCCCGCTGTTGGTTGGAAGGTGGAGCTCTGCTGCTCTCCGCTGGCCCCGGCTGGTACTGCAGCCGTGTTCCAGCTGGGGCCTCGAACCCTGGGGATTCACAAGGGGAAGGGAGTTTGCATTTGTGTTCAGAGAGGGCTGGCAGGGAGTTTCACACAACTGCTTTGGGTCAATCTTCCACCCAGTAAAACGGTTCTACTTATGTTAGAGTTACATCACCTTCTGCGTCATCTTGCACAGACGTCAGGGAGGCATTCGGCCCATTGAGTTCACCCTGCCCTTCATCCTACCTCAGGTCCCCAGGGGACGTGACGGGATCGGTGTGGAGACGTTCCCACCAGTGCCAGAGTCTCCACCGAGGGGACAGACTTACAGAACAAGTCGTTGGTAACTGGGTTATTATTGTCTCATGTGTCCATTGATCTATCTCTCTGTGTGTCTGTCACCTCTCTGTCTCTTTCTCTTAGAGGTAGGACTCTGTGTGTGTGTGTGTGTCTGTGTGTGTGTCTGTGTGTGTGTGTGTGTGTGTGTGTGTGATAGCATGTGAGTGTGTGTAATTGTGGTTATGTGTGTGTGTGGGTCTGTGTGGGTGTCTGTGTTATTGTGTGTGTGTGTGTGTGTATGTCTGTGTGTATGGCTGCGTGTGTATCTGTGTGTCTGTGTCTGTCTGAGTGTGTGTTCAACACACACACTCAATGCCTGAAATGAACACATAAAATTGAACAAACACAGAATGTGTTTCCCACAAACAAAACCATTGATTCCGACAGATTTCCCCGGAGCTGCTCCTGTTGTGTCGTGAAGTCAGTAGGTTCATTGGCGTTTGTGTTCAGCTTCTTCCCGGAGCAGGAATCGAACCCGGGCTGCAGGAGTGCGAGGGACGATCCCTGACCACTGGGGCCGGCGTGTGCACGGTGTCAGGTCCCGGCCCCACTGCTGGGGGGTTTCAGAAAAGAAAAACCATCAGGCAGCGCCCGTGGGGAACAGGGTCGAACTTGGATCAAGTTGGTGCTGCGAAGTACCCACTGAGCTAAAGCTGACGGCGCCGGGAGCAGGAAAACTTCGGGATACAAGGATGAGTCAGCCGGCGTTGCTGTTACCGTAGTGTTCAGGGGATAAGCTGCACTGGTCTATAAGCGACTGCAGTTTCAGGAAAACACTTGTATTGCGTTTAAATTACGCCTAGCTTCTCCACTTGGGTTTTTTTTGTGGCGGGCAGCTTTGTGTTGCTGCTTCTCACTCCAGAGATCCCGGTTCGATCCCGACCTCCGGTGCTGTCTATGTGGAGTTTGCACGTTCTCCCTGTGCAGTGTGTGTCGGTGGGTTCATTCATTATCGGGGTCTCTCACTCACTCACACTCCCTCCGTCTCACTCACACTCCCTCCCGCTCACTCACGCTCCCTCCCCCTCACTCACACTCTCTCCCTCTAACTCACTTTCTCTCTTGCACACTCTGCCTCTCCCAATCACTCTCCCTCTGTACTGCACACTCTCTTCCTGTCTCTCTCTCTCTCTCTGAACACACGTGGCCCACATTAACCTGGGATCACCAACAGTGATCCATTGGTTCTGGACGCCGTTTGGATTCAGTTTGAAGACCAATGCTGGGTCCGAGCTGTGGGCCCCATCACGGAACGCCCCAGGGCAGTGTGACTGCCTCCAAGGAACAGGTGTGCGGACATCAGTCAAACTGCTGACTGGAGCCTTCAGGATTAACCCCACAGACAGTGGAATCCCACCCAATATATGACCTCTGAGCACCAACCCCCCCCCCCCCCCCCCGCCCCGATGATCCTCACGCGAGCTCCCTCCTATCACTGAGGTAACACAGGCTGCATCAATGATGGGGTGGCTTTGTAGAAGGTCGGATGGTACAGCACGGGAACAGGCCCTTCGGCCCAGCAGGTCCGTGTTGACCATAAACTAATCCCATCTGCCTGCACATGGTCGATATCCCTCCATCCCTGCCTGTTCATGTGCCTGTTTAAATGCCTGTTAAACCTTGCCATTGTAACTGCCTCCACCACCATCCTTGGTGGCCCGTTTTAGGCACCCACCGCTCTCTGGGTGATAATCTGGCCCCGCCCGTCTCCTTTAAACTTTCCCCCTGAAGTCTGAACTCTCTCCCTCTGTCTGCCCGCTGTTGGTTGGAAGGTGGAGCTCTGCTGCTCTCCGCTGGCCCCGGCTGGTACTGCAGCCGTGTTCCAGCTGGGGCCTCGAACCCTGGGGATTCACAAGGGGAAGGGAGTTTGCATTTGTGTTCAGAGAGGGCTGGCAGGGAGTTTCACACAACTGCTTTGGGTCAATCTTCCACCCAGTAAAACGTTTCTACTTATGTTAGAGTTACATCACCTTCTGCGTCATCTTGCACAGACGTCAGGGAGGCATTCGGCCCATCGAGTTCACCCTGCCGGATCGGTATGGAGACGTTCCCACCAGTGCCAGAGTCTCCAACGAGGGGACAGACTTACAGAACAAGTCGTTGGTAACTAGTTTATTATTGTCACGTATCCATTGATCTATCTATCTGTGTGTCTGTCACCTTCTCTCTGTCTCCTTCTCTTAGAGGTAGGACTCTGTGTGTGTGTGTGTGTGTGTGTGTGTGATAGCATGTGAGTGTGTGTAATTGTGGTTATGTGTGTCTGTGTGTGTATGTCTGTGTGTATGGCTGTGTGTGCATCTGTGTGTGTGTGTGTGTGTGTGTGTATGTGTGTGTTTAACACACACACTCAATGCCTGAAATGAACACATAAAATTGAACAAACACAGAATGTGTTTCCCACAAAAAACATTGATTCCGACGGATTTCCCCGGAGCTGCTCCTTTTGTGTCGTGAAGTCAGTAGGTTCATTGGCGTTTGTGTTCAGCTTCTTCCCGGAGCAGGAATCGAACCCGGGCTGCAGGAGTGCGAGGGACGATCCCTGACCACTGGGGCCGGCGTGTGCACGGTGTCAGGTCCCGGCCCCACTGCTGGGGGGTTTCAGAAAAGAAAAACCATCAGGCAGCGCCCGTGGGGAACAGGGTCGAACTTGGAACAAGTTGGTGCTGCGAAGTACCCACTGAGCTAAAGCTGACGGCGCCGGGAGCAGGAAAACTTCGGGATTCAAGGATGAGTCAGCCGGCGTTGCTGTTACCGTAATGTTCAGGGGATAAGCTGCACTGGTGTATATGCGACTGCAATTTCATGAAAACACTTGTCTTGCCTTTAAATTACGCCTAGCTTCTCCACTTGGGGCTACAGGGTTTTTTCTGTGGCGGGCAGCTTTGTGTTGCTGCTTCTCGCTCCAGAGATCCCGGTTCGATCCCAATCTCCGGTGCTGTCTGTGTGGAGTTTGCACGTTCTCCCTGTGCCGTGTGGGTCGGTGGGTTCATTCATTATCAGTGTCTCTCACTCACTCACACTCCCTCCCTCTCACTCACCCTCCCTCCCCTCAAACTCCCTCCACCTCACTCACACTCCCTCCCTCTCACTCACACTCCCTCCATCTCACTCTCACTCCCTCCCTCTCACTCACACGCTCTCGCTTTCACTCCCTCCCTCTCCCTCCCTCCCTCCCTCCCTCCCTCACTGTCCCCCCCTCCCTCTCCCCCTCTCCCCCCCTCCCTCTCCCCCCTCTCCCCCCCCTCCCTCTCCCCCCTCTCCCCCCCTCCCTCTCCCCCCTCCCTCTCCCCCCTCTCCCCCCCTCCCTCTCCCCCCTCTCCCCCCCTCTCTCTCCCCCCCCTCCCCCCCTCTCCCTCCCCCCCTCTCCCCCCCCTCTCCCTCCCCCCCTCTCCCCCCCTCTCCCTCCCCCCCTCTCCCTCCCCCCCTCTCCCCCCTCTCCCCCCTCTCCCTCTCCCCCCCTCTCCCTCTCTCTCATTGAACACACGTGGCCCACATTAACCTGGGATCACCGACAGTGATCCATTGGTTCTGGACGCCGTCTGGATTCAGTTTTGTGACCAATGCTGGGTCCGAGCTGTGGGTCACTTATCACCTCAGGGTTGGTCCCGTCACCCAATGCCCCAGGGCAGTTTGACTGCCTCCAAGGAACAGGTGTGAGCACATCAGTCAAACTGCTGACTGGAGCCTTCAGGATTAACCCCAACCTGATCCTCAAGCGAGCACCCTCTTCTCACTGAGATAACAGAGGCTGCATCAATGATGGGGTGGCTTTGTAGAAGGTCGGATGGTACAGCACGGGAACAGGCCCTTCGGCCCAGCAGGCCCGTGTTGACCATAAACTAATCCCATCTGCCTGCACATGGTCGATATCCCTCCATCCCTGCCTGTTCATGTGCCTGTTTAAATGCCTGTTAAACCTTGCCATTGTAACTGCCTCCACCACCATCCTTGGTGGCCCGTTTTAGGCACCCACCGCTCTCTGGGTGATAATCTGGCCCCGCCCGTCTCCTTTAAACTTTCCCCCTGAAGTCTGAACTCTCTCCCTCTGTCTGCCCGCTGTTGGTTGGAAGGTGGAGCTCTGCTGCTCTCCGCTGTCCCCGGCTGGTACTGCAGCCGTGTTCCAGCTGATGCCTCGAACCCTGGGGATTCACAAGGGGAAGGGAGTTTGCATTTGTGTTCAGAGAGGGCTGGCAGGGAGTTTCACACAACTGCTTTGGGTCAATCTTCCACCCAGTAAAGCGTTTCTACTTATGTTAGAGTTACATCACCTTCTGCGTCATCTTGCACAGACGTCAGGGAGGCATTCGGCCCATCGAGTTCACCCTGCCCTTTATCCTACCTCAGGTCCCCAGGGGACGTGACGGGATCGGTGTGGAGACGTTCCCACCGGTGCCAGAGTCTCCACCGAGGGGACAGACTTACAGAACAAGTCGTTGGTAACTGGGTTATTATTGTCACATGTATCCATTGATCTATCTCTCTGTGTGTCTGTCACCTCTCTGTCTCTTTCTCTTAGAGGTAGGACTCTGTGTGTGTGTGTGTCTGTGTGTGTGTGTGCGTATGTCTGTGTGTGCATCTGTGTGTGTGTGTGTGTGTCTGTGTTTAACACACACACTCAATGCCTGAAATGAAAACATAAAATTGAACAAACACAGAATGTGTTTCCCACAAAGTAAAACATTGGTTCCGACAGATTTCCTCGGAGCTGCTCTTGTTGTGTCGTGAAGTCAGTAGGTTCATTGGCGTTTGTGTTCAGCTTCTTCCCGGAGCAGGAATCGAACCCGGGCTGCAGGAGTGCGAGGGACGACCCCTGACCACTGGGGCCGGTGTGTGCACGGTGTCAGGTCCCGGCCCCACTGCTGGGGGGTTTCAGAAAAGAAAAACCATCAGGCAGCGCCCGTGGGGAACAGGGTCGAACTTGGATCAAGTTGGTGCTGCGAAGTACCCACTGAGCTAAAGCTGACGGCGCCGGGAGCAGGAAAACTTCGGGATACAAGGATAAGTCAGCCGGCGTTGCTGTTACCGTAATGTTCAGGGGATAAGCTGCACTGGCGTATAAGCGACTGCAGTTTCAGGAAAACACTTGTATTGCGTTTAAATTACGCCTAGCTTCTCCACTTGGGAGTACAGGGGTTTTTTTTTGTGGCGGGCAGCTTTGTGTTGCTGCTTCTCACTCCAGAGACCCCGGTTTGATCCCGACCTCCGGTGCTGTCTGTGTGGAGTTTGCACGTTCTCCCTGTGCCGTGTGGGTCGGTGGGTTCATTCATTATCAGTGTCTCTCACTCACACACTCCCTCCCTCTCACTCACCCTCCCTCACCTCAAACTCCCTCCACCTCACTCACACTCCCTCCCTCTCACTCACACTCCCTCCATCTCACTCTCACTCCCTCCCTCTCACTCACACGCTCTCTCTCTCTCTCTCTCTCATTGAACACACGTGGCCCACATTAACCTGGGATCACCGACAGTGATCCATTGGTTCTGGACGCCGTCTGGATTCAGTTTTGTGACCAATGCTGGGTCCGAACTGTGGGTCACTTATCACCTCAGGGTTGGTCCCGTCACCCAATGCCCCAGGGCAGTGTGACTGCCTCCAAGGAACAAGTGTGAGGACATCAGTCAAACTGCTGACTGGAGCCTTCAGGATTAAGCCCACAGACAGTGGAATCCCACCCAATATATGACCTCTGATCACCCCCCGCCCCCCCCCCCCCCAAGCTGATCCTCAAGCGAGCACCCTCTTCTCACTGAGATAACAGAGGCTGCATCAATGATGGGGTGGCTTTGTAGAAGGTCGGATGGTACAGCACGGGAACAGGCCCTTCGGCCCAGCAGGTCCGTGTTGACCATAAACTAATCCCATCTGCCTGCACATGGTCGATATCCCTCCATCCCTGCCTGTTCATGTGCCTGTTTAAATGCCTGTTAAACCTTGCCTTTGTAACTGCCTCCACCACCATCCTTGGTGGCCCGTTTTAGGCACCCACCGCTCTCTGGGTGATAATCTGGCCCCGCCCGTCTCCTTTAAACTTTCCCCCTGAAGTCTGAACTCTCTCCCTCTGTCTGCCCGCTGTTGGTTGGAAGGTGGAGCTCTGCTGCTCTCCGCTGGCCCCGGCTGGTACTGCAGCCGTGTTCCAGCTGGGGCCTCGAACCCTGGGGATTCACAAGGGGAAGGGAGTTTGCATTTGTGTTCAGAGAGGGCTGGCAGGGAGTTTCACACAACTGCTTTGGGTCAATCTTCCACCCAGTAAAACGTTTCTACTTATGTTAGAGTTACATCACCTTCTGCGTCATCTTGCACAGACGTCAGGGAGGCATTCGGCCCATCGAGTTCACCCTGCCGGATCGGTATGGAGACGTTCCCACCAGTGCCAGAGTCTCCAACGAGGGGACAGACTTACAGAACAAGTCGTTGGTAACTAGTTTATTATTGTCACGTATCCATTGATCTATCTATCTGTGTGTCTGTCACCTTCTCTCTGTCTCCTTCTCTTAGAGGTAGGACTCTGTGTGTGTGTCTGTGTGTGTGTGTGTGTGATAGCATGTGAGTGTGTGTAATTGTGGTTATGTGTGTCTGTGTGTGTATGTCTGTGTGTATGGCTGTGTGTGCATCTGTGTGTGTGTGTGTGTGTGTGTATGTGTGTGTTTAACACACACACTAAATGCCTGAAATGAACACATAAAATTGAACAAACACAGAATGTGTTTCCCACAAAAAACATTGATTCCGACGGATTTCCCCGGAGCTGCTCCTTTTGTGTCGTGAAGTCAGTAGGTTCATTGGCGTTTGTGTTCAGCTTCTTCCCGGAGCAGGAATCGAACCCGGGCTGCAGGAGTGCGAGGGACGATCCCTGACCACTGGGGCCGGCGTGTGCACGGTGTCAGGTCCCGTCCCCACTGCTGGGGGGTTTCGGAAAAGAAAAACCATCAGGCAGCGCCCGTGGGGAACAGGGTCGAACTTGGATCAAGTTGGTGCTGCGAAGTACCCACTGAGCTAAAGCTGACGGCGCCGGGAGCAGGAAAACTTCGGGATACAAGGATGAGTCAGCCGGCGTTGCTGTTACCGTAATGTTCAGGGGATAAGGTGCACTGGTGTATAAGCGACTGCAGTTTCAGGAAAACACTTGTATTGCGTTTAAATTACGCCTAGCTTCTCCACTTGGGACTACAGGGTTTTTTCTGTGGCGGGCAGCTTTGTGTTGCTGCTTCTCGCTCCAGAGATCCCGGTTCGATCCCAATCTCCGGTGCTGTCTGTGTGGAGTTTGCACGTTCTCCCTGTGCCGTGTGGGTCGGTGGGTTCATTCATTATCAGTGTCTCTCACTCACTCACACTCCCTCCCTCTCACTCACCCTCCCTCCCCTCAAACTCTCTCCACCTCACTCACACTCCCTCCCTCTCACTCACACTCCCTCCATCTCACTCTCCCTCCCTCACTCTCACACACGCTCTCGCTTTCACTCCCTCCCTCTCCCTCCCTCCCTCTCCCTCCCTCCCTCACTGTCCCCCCCTCCCTCTCCCCCCACTCTCTCTCCCCCCCCCTCTCTCTCCCCCCTTCTCTCTCTCTCTCATTGAACACACGTGGCCCACATTAACCTGGGATCACCGACAGTGATCCATTGGTTCTGGACGCCGTCTGGATTCAGTTTTGTGACCAATGCTGGGTCCGAGCTGTGGGTCACTTATCACCTCAGGGTTGGTCCCGTCACCCAATGCCCCAGGGCAGTTTGACTGCCTCCAAGGAACAGGTGTGAGGACATCAGTCAAACTGCTGACTGGAGCCTTCAGGATTAAGCCCACAGACAGTGGAATCCCACCCAATATATGACCTCTGATCACCCCCCCCCCCCAAGCTGATCCTCAAGCGAGCACCCTCTTCTCACTGAGATAACAGAGGCTGCATCAATGATGGGGTGGCTTTGTAGAAGGTCGGATGGTACAGCACGGGAACAGGCCCTTCGGCCCAGCAGGTCCGTGTTGACCATAAACTAATCCCATCTGCCTGCACATGGTCGATATCCCTCCATCCCTGCCTGTTCATGTGCCTGTTTAAATGCCTGTTAAACCTTGCCATTGTAACTGCCTCCACCACCATCCTTGGTGGCCCGTTTTAGGCACCCACCGCTCTCTGGGTGATAATCTGGCCCCGCCCGTCTCCTTTAAACTTTCCCCCTGAAGTCTGAACTCTCTCCCTCTGTCTGCCCGCCGTTGGTTGGAAGGTGGAGCTCTGCTGCTCTCCGCTGGCCCCGGCTGGCAGGGAGTTTCACACAACTGCTTTGGGTCAATCTTCCACCCAGTAAAACGTTTCTACTTATGTTAGAGTTACATCACCTTCTGCGTCATCTTGCACAGACGTCAGGGAGGCATTCGGCCCATCGAGTTCACCCTGCCGGATCGGTATGGAGACGTTCCCACCAGTGCCAGAGTCTCCAACGAGGGGACAGAGTTACAGAACAAGTCGTTGGTAACTAGTTTATTATTGTCACGTATCCATTGATCTATCTATCTGTGTGTCTGTCACCTTCTCTCTGTCTCCTTCTCTTAGAGGTAGGACTCTGTGTGTGTGTCTGTGTGTGTGTGTGTGTGATAGCATGTGAGTGTGTGTAATTGTGGTTATGTGTGTCTGTGTGTGTATGTCTGTGTGTGTCTGTGCGTATGTCTGTGTGTATGGCTGCGTGTGTATCTGTGTGTCTGTGTCTGTCTGAGTGTGTGTTTAACACACACACACTCAATGCCTGAAATGAACACATAAAATTGAACAAACACAGAATGTGTTTCCCACAAAAAACATTGATTCCGACGGATTTCCCCGGAGCTGCTCCTGTTGTGTCGTGAAGTCAGTAGGTTCATTGGCGTTTGTGTTCAGCTTCTTCCCGGAGCAGGAATCGAACCCGGGCTGCAGGAGTGCGAGGGACGACCCCTGACCACTGGGGCCGGCGTGTGCACGGTGTCAGGTCCCGGCCCCACTGCTGGGGGGTTTCAGAAAAGAAAAACCATCAGGCAGCGCCCGTGGGGAACAGGGTCGAACTTGGAACAAGTTGGTGCTGCGAAGTACCCACTGAGCTAAAGCTGACGGCGCCGGGAGCAGGAAAACTTCGGGATTCAAGGATGAGTCAGCCGGCGTTGCTGTTACCGTAATGTTCAGGGGATAAGGTGCACGGGTGTATAAGCGACTGCAGTTTCAGGAAAACACTTGTATTGCGTTTAAATTACGCCTAGCTTCTCCACTTGGGACTACAGGGTTTTTTCTGTGGCGGGCAGCTTTGTGTTGCTGCTTCTCGCTCCAGAGATCCCGGTTCGATCCCAATCTCCGGTGCTGTCTGTGTGGAGTTTGCACGTTCTCCCTGTGCCGTGTGGGTCGGTGGGTTCATTCATTATCAGTGTCTCTCACTCACTCACACTCCCTCCCTCTCACTCACCCTCCCTCCCCTCAAACTGTCTCCACCTCACTCACACTCCCTCCCTCTCACTCACACTCCCTCCATCTCACTCTCCCTCCCTCACTCTCACACACGCTCTCGCTTTCACTCCCTCCCTCTCCCTCCCTCTCCCTCCCTCCCTCCCTCACTGTCCCCCCCTCCCTCTCCCCCCCCCCTCTCTCCCCCCCCCTCTCTCTCCCCCCCTCTCTCTCTCTCTCATTGAACACACGTGGCCCACATTAACCTGGGATCACCGACAGTGATCCATTGGTTCTGGACGCCGTCTGGATTCAGTTTTGTGACCAATGCTGGGTCCGAGCTGTGGGTCACTTATCACCTCAGGGTTGGTCCCGTCACCCAATGCCCCAGGGCAGTTTGACTGCCTCCAAGGAACAGGTGTGAGGACATCAGTCAAACTGCTGACTGGAGCCTTCAGGATTAAGCCCACAGACAGTGGAATCCCACCCAATATATGACCTCTGATCACCCCCCCCCCCCCAAGCTGATCCTCAAGCGAGCACCCTCTTCTCACTGAGATAACAGAGGCTGCATCAATGATGGGGTGGCTTTGTAGAAGGTCGGATGGTACAGCACGGGAACAGGCCCTTCGGCCCAGCAGGTCCGTGTTGACCATAAACTAATCCCATCTGCCTGCACATGGTCGATATCCCTCCATCCCTGCCTGTTCATGTGCCTGTTTAAATGCCTGTTAAACCTTGCCTTTGTAACTGCCTCCACCACCATCCTTGGTGGCCCGTTTTAGGCACCCACCGCTCTCTGGGTGATAATCTGGCCCCGCCCGTCTCCTTTAAACTTTCCCCCTGAAGTCTGAACTCTCTCCCTCTGTCTGCCCGCTGTTGGTTGGAAGGTGGAGCTCTGCTGCTCTCCGCTGGCCCCGGCTGGTACTGCAGCCGTGTTCCAGCTGGGGCCTCGAACCCTGGGGATTCACAAGGGGAAGGGAGTTTGCATTTGTGTTCAGAGAGGGCTGGCAGGGAGTTTCACACAACTGCTTTGGGTCAATCTTCCACCCAGTAAAACGGTTCTACTTATGTTAGAGTTACATCACCCTCTGCGTCATCTTGCACAGACGGCAGGGAGGCATTTGGCCCATCGAGTTCACCCTGCCCTTCATCCTACCTCAGGTCCCCAGGGGACGTGACGGGATCGGTGTGGAGACGTTCCCACCAGTGCCAGAGTCTCCACCGAGGGGACAGACTTACAGAACAAGTCGTTGGTAACTAGTTTATTATTGTCACGTATCCATTGATCTATCTCTCTGTGTGTCTGTCACCTTCTCTCTGTCTCCTTCTCTTAGAGGTAGGACTCTGTGTGTGTGTGTGTGTCTGTGTGTGTGTGTGTGTGTGTGTGTGTGTGTGTGATAGCATGTGAGTGTGTGTAATTGTGGTTATGTGTGTGTGTGGGTCTGTGTGGGTGTCTGTGTTATTGTGTGTGTGTGTGTGTATGTCTGTGTGTATGGCTGCGTGTGTATCTGTGTGTCTGTGTCTGTCTGAGTGTGTGTTTAACACACACACACTCAATGCCTGAAATGAACACATAAAATTGAACAAACACAGAATGTGTTTCCCACAAACAAAAACATTGATTCCGACAGATTTCCCCGGAGCTGCTCCTGTTGTGTCGTGAAGTCAGTAGGTTCATTGGCGTTTGTGTTCAGCTTCTTCCCGGAGCAGGAATCGAACCCGGGCTGCAGGAGTGCGAGGGACGACCCCTGACCACTGGGGCCGGCGTGTGCACGGTGTCAGGTCCCGGCCCCACTGCTGGGGGGTTTCAGAAAAGAAAAACCATCAGGCAGCGCCCGTGGGGAACAGGGTCGAACTTGGATCAAGTTGGTGCTGCGAAGTACCCACTGAGCTAAAGCTGACGGCGCCGGGAGCAGGAAAACTTCGGGATACAAGGATGAGTCAGCCGGCGTTGCTGTTACCGTACTGTTCAGGGGATAAGCTGCACTGGTCTATAAGCGACTGCAGTTTCAGGAAAACACTTGTATTGCGTTTAAATTACGCCTAGCTTCTCCACTTGGGTTTTTTTTGTGGCGGGCAGCTTTGTGTTGCTGCTTCTCACTCCAGAAATCCCGGTTCGATCCCGACCTCCGGTGCTGTCTATGTGGAGTTTGCACGTTCTCCCTGTGCAGTGTGTGTCGGTGGGTTCATTCATTATCGGTGTCTCTCACTCACTCACACTCCCTCCGTCTCACTCACACTCCCTCCCCCTCACTCACACTCTTTCCCTCTCTTTCGCACCCTCTAACTCACTTTCTCTCTTGCACACTCTGCCTCTCCCACTCTCCCTCTGTACTGCACACTCTCTTCCTGTCTCTCTCTCTCTCACTGAACACACGTGGCCCACATTAACCTGGGATCACCGACAGTGATCCATTGGTTCTGGACGCCGTTTGGATTCAGTTTCGTGACCAATGCTGGGTCCGAGCTGTGGGCCCCATCACGGAACGCCCCAGGGCAGTGTGACTGCCTCCAAGGAACAGGTGTGCGGACATCAGTCAAACTGCTGACTGGAGCCTTCAGGATTAACCCCACAGACAGTGGAATCCCACCCAATATATGACCTCTGAGCACCAACCCCCCCCCCCCCCCCCCCGCCCCGATGATCCTCACGCGAGCTCCCTCCTATCACTGAGGTAACACAGGCTGCATCAATGATGGGGTGGCTTTGTAGAAGGTCGGATGGTACAGCACGGGAACAGGCCCTTCGGCCCAGCAGGTCCGTGTTGACCATAAACTAATCCCATCTACCTGCACATGGTCGATATCCCTCCATCCCTGCCTGTTCATGTGCCTGTTTAAATGCCTGTTAAACCTTGCCATTGTAACTGCCTCCACCACCATCCTTGGTGGCCCGTTTTAGGCACCCACCGCTCTCTGGGTGATAATCTGGCCCCGCCCGTCTCCTTTAAACTTTCCCCCTGAAGTCGGAACTCTCTCCCTCTGTCTGCCCGCTGTTGGTTGGAAGGTGGAGCTCTGCTGCTCTCCGCTGGCCCCGGCTGGTACTGCAGCCGTGTTCCAGCTGGGGCCTCGAACCCTGGGGATTCACAAGGGGAAGGGAGTTTGCATTTGTGTTCAGAGAGGGCTGGCAGGGAGTTTCACACAACTGCTTTGGGTCAATCTTCCACCCAGTAAAACGTTTCTACTTATGTTAGAGTTACATCACCTTCTGCGTCATCTTGCACAGACGGCAGGGAGGCATTTGGCCCATCGAGTTCACCCTGCCCTTCATCCTACCTCAGGTCCCCAGGGGACGTGACGGGATCGGTGTGGAGACGTTCCCACCAGTGCCAGAGTCTCCACCGAGGGGACAGACTTACAGAACAAGTCGTTGGTAACTAGTTTATTATTGTCACGTATCCATTGATCTATCTCTCTGTGTGTCTGTCACCTTCTCTCTGTCTCCTTCTCTTAGAGGTAGGACTCTGTGTGTGTGTGTGTGTCTGTGTGTGTGTGTGTGTGTGTGTGTGTGTGTGATAGCATGTGAGTGTGTGTAATTGTGGTTATGTGTGTGTGTGGGTCTGTGTGGGTGTCTGTGTTATTGTGTGTGTGTGTGTGTATGTCTGTGTGTATGGATGCGTGTGTATCTGTGTGTCTGTGTCTGTGTGTGTGTGTTTAACACACACACTCAATGCCTGAAATGAACACATAAAATTGAACAAACACAGAATGTGTTTCCCACAAACAAAAACATTGGTTCCGACGGATTTCCCCGGAGCTGCTCCTGTTGTGTCGTGAAGTCAGTAGGTTCATTGGCGTTTGTGTTCAGCTTCTTCCCGGAGCAGGAATCGAACCCGGGCTGCAGGAGTGCGAGGGACGACCCCTGACCACTGGGGCCGGCGTGTGCACGGTGTCAGGTCCCGGCCCCACTGCTGGGGGGTTTCAGAAAAGAAAAACCATCAGGCAGCGCCCGTGGGGAACAGGGTCGAACTTGGATCAAGTTGGTGCTGCGAAGTACCCACTGAGCTAAAGCTGACGGCGCCGGGAGCAGGAAAACTTCGGGATTCAAGGATGAGTCAGCCGGCGTTGCTGTTACCGTAATGTTCAGGGGATAAGGTGCACTGGTGTATAAGCGACTGCAGTTTCAGGAAAACACTTGTATTGCGTTTAAATTACGCCTAGCTTCTCCACTTGGGACTACAGGGTTTTTTCTGTGGCGGGCAGCTTTGTGTTGCTGCTTCTCGCTCCAGAGATCCCGGTTCGATCCCAATCTCCGGTGCTGTCTGTGTGGAGTTTGCACGTTCTCCCTGTGCCGTGTGGGTCGGTGGGTTCATTCATTATCAGTGTCTCTCACTCACTCACACTCCCTCCCTCTCACTCACCCTCCCTCCCCTCAAACTCTCTCCACCTCACTCACACTCCCTCCCTCTCACTCACACTCCCTCCATCTCACTCTCCCTCCCTCCCTCTCACACACGCTCTCGCTTTCACTCCCTCCCTCTCCCTCCCTCCCTCTCCCTCCCTCCCTCACTGTCCCCCCCTCCCTCTCCCCCCCCCCTCTCTCTCCCCCCCCTCTCTCTCTCTCTCATTGAACACACGTGGCCCACATTAACCTGGGATCACCGACAGTGATCCATTGGTTCTGGACGCCGTCTGGATTCAGTTTTGTGACCAATGCTGGGTCCGAGCTGTGGGTCACTTATCACCTCAGGGTTGGTCCCGTCACCCAATGCCCCAGGGCAGTTTGACTGCCTCCAAGGAACAGGTGTGAGGACATCAGTCAAACTGCTGACTGGAGCCTTCAGGATTAACCCCACAGACAGTGGAATCCCACCCAATATATGACCTCTGATCACCCCCCGCCCCCCCCCCCCCCAAGCTGATCCTCAAGCGAGCACCCTCTTCTCACTGAGATAACAGAGGCTGCATCAATGATGGGGTGGCTTTGTAGAAGGTCGGATGGTACAGCACGGGAACAGGCCCTTCGGCCCAGCAGGTCCGTGTTGACCATAAACTAATCCCATCTGCCTGCACATGGTCGATATCCCTCCATCCCTGCCTGTTCATGTGCCTGTTTAAATGCCTGTTAAACCTTGCCTTTGTAACTGCCTCCACCACCATCCTTGGTGGCCCGTTTTAGGCACCCACCGCTCTCTGGGTGATAATCTGGCCCCGCCCGTCTCCTTTAAACTTTCCCCCTGAAGTCTGAACTCTCTCCCTCTGTCTGCCCGCTGTTGGTTGGAAGGTGGAGCTCTGCTGCTCTCCGCTGGCCCCGGCTGGTACTGCAGCCGTGTTCCAGCTGGGGCCTCGAACCCTGGGGATTCACAAGGGGAAGGGAGTTTGCATTTGTGTTCAGAGAGGGCTGGCAGGGAGTTTCACACAACTGCTTTGGGTCAATCTTCCACCCAGTAAAACGGTTCTACTTATGTTAGAGTTACATCACCTTCTGCGTCATCTTGCACAGACGGCAGGGAGGCATTTGGCCCATCGAGTTCACCCTGCCCTTCATCCTACCTCAGGTCCCCAGGGGACGTGACGGGATCGGTGTGGAGACGTTCCCACCAGTGCCAGAGTCTCCACCGAGGGGACAGACTTACAGAACAAGTCGTTGGTAACTAGTTTATTATTGTCACGTATCCATTGATCTATCTCTCTGTGTGTCTGTCACCTTCTCTCTGTCTCCTTCTCTTAGAGGTAGGACTCTGTGTGTGTGTGTGTGTGTCTGTGTGTGTGTGTGTGTGTGTGTGTGTGTGTGTGTGATAGCATGTGAGTGTGTGTAATTGTGGTTATGTGTGTGTGTGGGTCTGTGTGGGTGTCTGTGTTATTGTGTGTGTGTGTGTGTGTATGTCTGTGTGTATGGATGCGTGTGTATCTGTGTGTCTGTGTCTGTCTGTGTGTTTAACACACACACTCAATGCCTGAAATGAACACATAAAATTGAACAAACACAGAATGTGTTTCCCACAAACAAAAACATTGGTTCCGACGGATTTCCCCGGAGCTGCTCCTGTTGTGTCGTGAAGTCAGTAGGTTCATTGGCGTTTGTGTTCAGCTTCTTCCCGGAGCAGGAATCGAACCCGGGCTGCAGGAGTGCGAGGGACGACCCCTGACCACTGGGGCCGGTGTGTGCACGGTGTCAGGTCCCGGCCCCACTGCTGGGGGGTTTCAGAAAAGAAAAACCATCAGGCAGCGCCCGTGGGGAACAGGGTCGAACTTGGATCAAGTTGGTGCTGCGAAGTACCCACTGAGCTAAAGCTGACGGCGCCGGGAGCAGGAAAACTTCGGGATTCAAGGATGAGTCAGCCGGCGTTGCTGTTACCGTAATGTTCAGGGGATAAGGTGCACTGGTGTATAAGCGACTGCAGTTTCAGGAAAACACTTGTATTGCGTTTAAATTACGCCTAGCTTCTCCACTTGGGACTACAGGGTTTTTTCTGTGGCGGGCAGCTTTGTGTTGCTGCTTCTCGCTCCAGAGATCCCGGTTTGATCCCAATCTCCGGTGCTGTCTGTGTGGAGTTTGCACGTTCTCCCTGTGCCGTGTGGGTCGGTGGGTTCATTCATTATCAGTGTCTCTCACTCACTCACACTCCCTCCCTCTCACTCACCCTCCCTCCCCTCAAACTCTCTCCACCTCACTCACACTCCCTCCCTCTCACTCACACTCCCTCCATCTCACTCTCCCTCCCTCCCTCTCACACACGCTCTCGCTTTCACTCCCTCCCTCTCCCTCCCTCTCCCTCCCTCCCTCCCTCACTGTCCCCCCTCTCTCTCCCCCCCCTCTCTCTCCCCCCCTCTCTCTCTCTCTCATTGAACACACGTGGCCCACATTAACCTGGGATCACCGACAGTGATCCATTGGTTCTGGACGCCGTCTGGATTCAGTTTTGTGACCAATGCTGGGTCCGAGCTGTGGGTCACTTATCACCTCAGGGTTGGTCCCGTCACCCAATGCCCCAGGGCAGTTTGACTGCCTCCAAGGAACAGGTGTGAGGACATCAGTCAAACTGCTGACTGGAGCCTTCAGGATTAAGCCCACAGACAGTGGAATCCCACCCAATATATGACCTCTGATCACCCCCCGCCCCCCCCCCCAAGCTGATCCTCAAGCGAGCACCCTCTTCTCACTGAGATAACAGAGGCTGCATCAATGATGGGGTGGCTTTGTAGAAGGTCGGATGGTACAGCACGGGAACAGGCCCTTCGGCCCAGCAGGTCCGTGTTGACCATAAACTAATCCCATCTGCCTGCACATGGTCGATATCCCTCCATCCCTGCCTGTTCATGTGCCTGTTTAAATGCCTGTTAAACCTTGCCTTTGTAACTGCCTCCACCACCATCCTTGGTGGCCCGTTTTAGGCACCCACCGCTCTCTGGGTGATAATCTGGCCCCGCCCGTCTCCTTTAAACTTTCCCCCTGAAGTCTGAACTCTCTCCCTCTGTCTGCCCGCTGTTGGTTGGAAGGTGGAGCTCTGCTGCTCTCCGCTGGCCCCGGCTGGTACTGCAGCCGTGTTCCAGCTGGGGCCTCGAACCCTGGGGATTCACAAGGGGAAGGGAGTTTGCATTTGTGTTCAGAGAGGGCTGGCAGGGAGTTTCACACAACTGCTTTGGGTCAATCTTCCACCCAGTAAAACGGTTCTACTTATGTTAGAGTTACATCACCTTCTGCGTCATCTTGCACAGACGGCAGGGAGGCATTTGGCCCATCGAGTTCACCCTGCCCTTCATCCTACCTCAGGTCCCCAGGGGACGTGACGGGATCGGTGTGGAGACGTTCCCACCAGTGCCAGAGTCTCCACCGAGGGGACAGACTTACAGAACAAGTCGTTGGTAACTAGTTTATTATTGTCACATGTATCCATTGATCTATCTCTCTGTGTGTCTGTCACCTTCTCTCTGTCTCCTTCTCTTAGAGGTAGGACTCTGTGTGTGTGTGTGTGTCTGTGTGTGTGTGTGTGTGTGTGTGTGTGTGATAGCATGTGAGTGTGTGTAATTGTGGTTATGTGTGTGTGTGGGTCTGTGTGGGTGTCTGTGTTATTGTGTGTGTGTGTGTGTATGTCTGTGTGTATGGATGCGTGTGTATCTGTGTGTCTGTGTCTGTCTGTGTGTTTAACACACACACTCAATGCCTGAAATGAACACATAAAATTGAACAAACACAGAATGTGTTTCCCACAAACAAAAACATTGGTTCCGACGGATTTCCCCGGAGCTGCTCCTGTTGTGTCGTGAAGTCAGTAGGTTCATTGGCGTTTGTGTTCAGCTTCTTCCCGGAGCAGGAATCGAACCCGGGCTGCAGGAGTGCGAGGGACGACCCCTGACCACTGGGGCCGGCGTGTGCACGGTGTCAGGTCCCGGCCCCACTGCTGGGGGGTTTCAGAAAAGAAAAACCATCAGGCAGCGCCCGTGGGGAACAGGGTCGAACTTGGATCAAGTTGGTGCTGCGAAGTACCCACTGAGCTAAAGCTGACGGCGCCGGGAGCAGGAAAACTTCGGGATACAAGGATGAGTCAGCCGGCGTTGCTGTTACCGTAATGTTCAGGGGATAAGCTGCACTGGTGTATAAGCGACTGCAGTTTCAGGAAAAAACTTGTATTGCGTTTAAATTACGCCTAGTTTCTCCACTTGGGACCGCAGGGTTTTTTCTGTGGCGGGCAGCTTTGTGTTGCTGCTTCTCGCTCCAGAGACCCCGGTTCGATCCCGACCTCCGGTGCTGTCTATGTGCAGTTTGCACGTTCTCCCTGTGCCGTGTGGGTCGGTGGGTTCATTCATTATCAGTGTCTCTCACTCACTCACACTCCCTCCCTCTCACTCACACTCCCTCCATCTCACTCTCACTCCCTCCCCTCAAACTCCCTCCACCTCACTCACACTCCCTCCATCTCCCTCCCTCCCCTCAAACTCCCTCCACCTCACTCACACTCCCTCCATCTCACTCCCTCCCTCTCTCTCGCATTCCCTTCCCCTCAGTCACTCACCCTCCCTCTCACTCACAATTTCTTGCTCTCACTCGCACTCCCTCCCTCTCACTGTCCCCTCCCTCTCTCTCTCTGTCTCTCACTGAACACACGTGGCCCACATTAACCTGGGATCACCGACAGTGATCCATTGGTTCTGGACGCCGTTTGGATTCAGTTTTGTGACCAATGCTGGGTCCGAGCTGTGGGTCATTTATCACCCCAGGGTTGGTCCCGTCACCCAACGCCCCAGGGCAGTGTGACTGCCTCCAAGGAACACGTGTGAGGACATCAGTCAAACTGCTGACTGGAGCCTTCAGGATTAACCCCACAGACAGTGGAATCCCACCCAATATATGACCTCTGATCACCCCCCCCCCACAAGCTGATCCTCAAGCGAGCACCCCCCAAGCTGATCCTCAAACAGAGGCTGCATCAATGATGGGGTGGCTTTGTAGAAGGTCGGATGGTACAGCACGGGAACAGGCCCTTCGGCCCAGCAGGTCCGTGTTGATCATAAACTAATCCCATCTGCCTGCACATGGTCGATATCCCTCCATCCCTGCCTGTTCATGTGCCTGTTTAAATGCCTGTTAAACCTTGCCATTGTAACTGCCTCCACCACCATCCTTGGTGGCCCGTTTTAGGCACCCACCGCTCTCTGGGTGATAATCTGGCCCCGCCCGTCTCCTTTAAACTTTCCCCCTGAAGTCGGAACTCTCTCCCTCTGTCTGCCCGCCGTTGGTTGGAAGGTGGAGCTCTGCTGCTCTCCGCTGGCCCCGGCTGGTACTGCAGCCGTGTTCCAGCTGGGGCCTCGAACCCTGGGGATTCACAAGGGGAAGGGAGTTTGCATTTGTGTTCAGAGAGGGCTGGCAGGGAGTTTCACACAACTGCTTTGGGTCAATCTTCCACCCAGTAAAACGTTTCTACTTATGTTAGAGTTACATCACCCTCTGCGTCATCTTACACAGACGTCAGGGAGGCATTCGGCCCATCGAGTTCACCCTGCCCTTCATCCTACCTCAGGTCCCCAGGGGACGTGACGGGGTCGGTGTGGAGACGTTCCCACCAGTGCCAGAGTCTCCAACGAGGGGACAGACTTACAGAACAAGTCGTTGGTAACTAGTTTATTATTGTCACGTATCCATTGATCTATCTATCTGTGTGTCTGTCACCTTCTCTCTGTCTCCTTCTCTTAGAGGTAGGACTCTGTGTGTGTGTCTGTGTGTGTGTGTGATAGCATGTGAGTGTGTGTAATTGTGGTTATGTGTGTCTGTGTCTGTGTGTGTATGTGCGTATGTCTGTGTGTATGGCTGTGTGTGCATCTGTGTGTGTGTGTGTGTGTGTGTGTGTGTGTGTTTAACACACACTCAATGCCTGAAATGAACACATAAAATTGAACAAACACAGAATGTGTTTCCCACAAAGTAAAACATTGATTCCGACAGATTTCCCCGGAGCTGCTCCTGTTGTGTCGTGAAGTCAGTAGGTTCATTGGCGTTTGTGCTCAGCTTCTTCCCGGAGCAGGAATCGAACCCGGGCTGCAGGAGTGCGAGGGACGATCCCTGACCACTGGGGCCGGTGTGTGCACGGTGTCAGGTCCCGGCCCCACTGCTGGGGGGTTTCAGAAAAGAAAAACCATCAGGCAGCGCCCGTGGGGAACAGGGTCGAACTTGGAACAAGTTTGTGCTGCGAAGTACCCACTGAGCTAAAGCTGACGGCGCCGGGAGCAGGAAAACTTCGGGATACAAGGATGAGTCAGCCGGCGTTGCTGTTACCGTAATGTTCAGGGGATAAGCTGCACTGGTGTAAGTGACTGCAATTTCATGAAAACACTTGTCTTGCCTTTAAATTACGCCTAGCTTCTCCACTTGGGGCTACAGGGTTTTTTTTTGTGGCGGGCAGCTTTGTGTTGCTGCTTCTCACTCCAGAGACCCCGGTTCGATCCCAATCTCCGGTGCTGTCTGTGTGGAGTTTGCACGTTCTCCCTGTGCCGTGTGGGTCGGTGGGTTCATTCATTATCAGTGTCTCTCACTCACTCACACTCCCTCCCTCTCACTCACCCTCCCTCCCCTCAAACTCCCTCCACCTCACTCACACTCCCTCCCTCTCACTCACACTCCCTCCATCTCACTCTCCCTCCCTCCCTCTCACTCACACGCTCTCGCTTTCACTCCCTCCCTCTCCCTCCCTCTCCCTCCCTCCCTCACTGTCCCCCCCTCCCTCTCCCCCCCCTCTCTCTCTCTCTCATTGAACACACGTGGCCCACATTAACCTGGGATCACCGACAGTGATCCATTGGTTCTGGACGCCGTCTGGATTCAGTTTTGTGACCAATGCTGGGTCCGAGCTGTGGGTCACTTATCACCTCAGGGTTGGTCCCGTCACCCAATGCCCCAGGGCAGTTTGACTGCCTCCAAGGAACAGGTGTGAGGACATCAGTCAAACTGCTGACTGGAGCCTTCAGGATTAAGCCCACAGACAGTGGAATCCCACCCAATATATGACCTCTGATCACCCCCCGCCCCCCCCCCCCAAGCTGATCCTCAAGCGAGCACCCTCTTCTCACTGAGATAACAGAGGCTGCATCAATGATGGGGTGGCTTTGTAGAAGGTCGGATGGTACAGCACGGGAACAGGCCCTTCGGCCCAGCAGGTCCGTGTTGACCATAAACTAATCCCATCTGCCTGCACATGGTCGATATCCCTCCATCCCTGCCTGTTCATGTGCCTGTTTAAATGCCTGTTAAACCTTGCCTTTGTAACTGCCTCCACCACCATCCTTGGTGGCCCGTTTTAGGCACCCACCGCTCTCTGGGTGATAATCTGGCCCCGCCCGTCTCCTTTAAACTTTCCCCCTGAAGTCTGAACTCTCTCCCTCTGTCTGCCCGCTGTTGGTTGGAAGGTGGAGCTCTGCTGCTCTCCGCTGGCCCCGGCTGGTACTGCAGCCGTGTTCCAGCTGGGGCCTCGAACCCTGGGGATTCACAAGGGGAAGGGAGTTTGCATTTGTGTTCAGAGAGGGCTGGCAGGGAGTTTCACACAACTGCTTTGGGTCAATCTTCCACCCAGTAAAACGGTTCTACTTATGTTAGAGTTACATCACCTTCTGCGTCATCTTGCACAGACGTCAGAGAGGCATTCGGCCCATCGAGTTCACCCTGCCCTTCATCCTACCTCAGGTCCCCAGGGGACGTGACGGGATCGGTGTGGAGACGTTCCCACCAGTGCCAGAGTCTCCACCGAGGGGACAGACTTACAGAACAAGTCGTTGGTAACTAGTTTATTATTGTCACATGTATCCATTGATCTATCTCTCTGTGTGTCTGTCATCTCTCTGTCTCTTTCTCTTAGAGGTAGGACTCTGTGTGTGTGTGTCTGTGTGTGTGTGTGTCTGTGTGTGAGTGTGTGATAGCATGTGAGTGTGTGTAATTGTGGTTATGTGTGTGTGTGTGTGTGTGTGTGTATGTCTGTGTGTGTCTGTGCGTATGTCTGTGTGTATGGCTGTGTGTGCATCTGTGTGTGTGTGTGTGTGTGTGTGTATGTGTGTATGTGTCTGTGTTTAACACACACACTCAATGCCTGAAATGAACACATAAAATTGAACAAACACAGAATGTGTTTCCCACAAAGTAAAACATTGGTTCCGACAGATTTCCCCGGAGCTGCTCCTGTTGTGTCGTGAAGTCAGTAGGTTCATTGGCGTTTGTGTTCAGCTTCTTCCCGGAGCAGGAATCGAACCCGGGCTGCAGGAGTGCGAGGGACGATCCCTGACCACTGGGGCCGGCGTGTGCACGGTGTCAGGTCCCGGCCCCACTGCTGGGGGGTTTCAGAAAAGAAAAACCATCAGGCAGCGCCCGTGGGGAACAGGGTCGAACTTGGATCAAGTTGGTGCTGCGAAGTACCCACTGAGCTAAAGCTGACGGCGCCGGGAGCAGGAAAACTTCGGGATACAAGGATGAGTCAGCCGGCGTTGCTGTTACCGTAATGTTCAGGGGATAAGCTGCACTGGTCTATAAGCGACTGCAGTTTCAGGAAAACACTTGTATTGCGTTTAAATTACGCCTAGCTTCTCCACTTGGGTTTTTTTTTGTGGCGGGCAGCTTTGTGTTGCTGCTTCTCACTCCAGAGATCCCGGTTCGATCCCGACCTCCGGTGCTGTCTATGTGGAGTTTGCACGTTCTCCCTGTGCAGTGTGTGTCGGTGGGTTCATTCATTATCGGGGTCTCTCACTCACTCACGCTCCCTCCCCCTCACTCACACTCTCTCCCTCTCTTTCGCACCCTCTAACTCACTTTCTCTCTTGCACACTCTGCCTCTCCCAATCACTCTCCCTCTGTACTGCACACTCTCTTCCTGTCTCTCTCTCTCTCTCTCTGAACACACGTGGCCCACATTAACCTGGGATCACCGACAGTGATCCATTGGTTCTGGACGCCGTTTGGATTCAGTTTCGTGACCAATGCTGGGTCCGAGCTGTGGGCCCCATCACGGAACGCCCCAGGGCAGTGTGACTGCCTCCAAGGAACAGGTGTGAGGACATCAGTCAAACTGCTGACTGGAGCCTTCAGGATTAACCCCACAGACAGTGGAATCCCACCCAATATATGACCTCCTAGAACCAACCCCCCCCCCCCCCCCCGATGATCCTCACGCGAGCTCCCTCCTATCACTGAGGTAACACAGGCTGCATCAATGATGGGGTGGCTTTGTAGAAGGTCGGATGGTACAGCACGGGAACAGGCCCTTCGGCCCAGCAGGTCCGTGTTGACCATAAACTAATCCCATCTGCCTGCACATGGTCGATATCCCTCCATCCCTGCCTGTTCATGTGCCTGTTTAAATGCCTGTTAAACCTTGCCTTTGTAACTGCCTCCACCACCATCCTTGGTGGCCCGTTTTAGGCACCCACCGCTCTCTGGGTGATAATCTGGCCCCGCCCGTCTCCTTTAAACTTTCCCCCTGAAGTCTGAACTCTCTCCCTCTGTCTGCCCGCCGTTGGTTGGAAGGTGGAGCTCTGCTGCTCTCCGCTGGCCCCGGCTGGTACTGCAGCCGTGTTCCAGCTGATGCCTCGAACCCTGGGGATTCACAAGGGGAAGGGAGTTTGCATTTGTGTTCAGAGAGGGCTGGCAGGGAGTTTCACACAACTGCTTTGGGTCAATCTTCCACCCAGTAAAGCGTTTCTCCTTATGTTAGAGTTACATCACCTTCTGCGTCATCTTGCACAGACGACAGGGAGGCATTCGGCCCATCGAGTTAAATCTGCTCTTCAACAATATCAGGACCCATCATTTCCTTCCAGTCTCCCGCAGGTCCCTCAGTATACGGAGAATCGACCGAACTCAGAGACTGGTTCACCAAACAACCCTGCACCGATCGCATTTCATTCTCCCCACATTCCCATCAACTACCCCCAGATACTACACACTCACCCACACACTGTGGGGGGGGGGGCAATTTACAGCGGCCGATTAACCCACCGACCCCGCACGTCGTTGGGATGCGGTAGGAAACCGGAGCACCCGGGGGAAACCCACGCTTTCACTGGGGGAACGTGCAAACTCCACACACACACACACACAGAGCGCCGGCGGTTGGGATCGAACACCCCTTTATCCCACCTCAGGTCCTCAGGGGACGTGATGGGGTCGGTGTGGAGACGTTCCCACCAGTGCCAGAGTCTCCACCGAGGGGACAGACTTACAGAACAAGTCGTTGGTAACTAGTTTATTGTCACATGTATCCATTG
The DNA here is from genome assembly GCF_009764475.1 of Pristis pectinata. Taxonomy (NCBI): domain Eukaryota; kingdom Metazoa; phylum Chordata; class Chondrichthyes; order Rhinopristiformes; family Pristidae; genus Pristis; species Pristis pectinata. Next base: position 7,244,489 of record NC_067440.1, on the reverse strand, counting down.
ATCTATCTGTGTGTCTGTCACCTTCTCTCTGTCTCCTCTTAGAGGTAGGACTCTGTGTGTGTGTGTCTGTGTGTGTATCTGTGTGTATGTGTGTGTGTGTTAGTGATAACATGTGAGTGTATGTAATTGTGTTTATGTGTGTGTGTGGGGGGGCTGTGTGGGTTTCTATGTTTGTGTGTGTATGTGTGTGTCTGTGTCTGTCTGAGTGTGTGGGTCTGTGTGTCTGTGTGTATATCTGTGTGTATGTGTGTGTGTGTGTGTTAGTGATAGCATGTGAGTGTATGTAATTGTGTTTATGTGTGTGTGGGGGGCTGTGTGGGTTTCTGTGTTTGTGTGTGTATCTGTGTGTCTGTGTCTGTCTGAGTGTGTGTGTCTGTGTGTGTGTTTAACACACACTCAATGCCTGAAATGAACACATAAAATTGAACAAACACAGAATGTGTTTCCCACAAACAAAAACATTGGTTCCGACAGATTTCCCCGGAGCTGCTCCTGTTGTGTCGTGAAGTCAGTAGGTTCATTGGCGTTTGTGCTCAGCTTCTTCCCGGAGCAGGAATCGAACCCGGGCTGCAGGAGTGCGAGGGACGACCCCTGACCACTGGGGCCGGCGTGTGCACGGTGTCAGGTCCCGGCCCCACTGCTGGGGGGTTTCAGAAAAGAAAAACCATCAGGCAGCGCCCGTGGGGAACAGGGTCGAACTTGGATCAAGTTGGTGCTGCGAAGTACCCACTGAGCTAAAGCTGACGGCGCCGGGAGCAGGAAAACTTCGGGATACAAGGATGAGTCAGCCGGCGTTGCTGTTACCGTAATGTTCAGGGGATAAGCTGCACTGGTGCATAAGTGACTGCAGTTTCAGGAGAACACTTGTATTGCCTTTAAATAACACCTAGCTTCTCCACTTGGGACCACATGGTTTTTTTTGTGGCGGGCAGCTTTGTGTTGCTGCTTCTCACTCCAGAGACCCCAGTTCGATCCCGATCTCCGGTGCTGTCTGTGTGGAGTTTGCACGTTCTCCCTGTGCCGTGTGGGTCAGTGGATTCATTCATTATCAGTGTCTCTCACTCACTCACACTCCCTCCCCCTCACTCACACTCCCTCCCCCTCACTCACACTCCCTCTGCCTCACTCACACTCCCTCCCCCTCACTCACACTCCCTCTGCCTCACTCACACTCCCTCCCCCTCACTCACACTCCCTCCCTGTTTCACACCCTCCAACTCACTTCCTCTCTTGCACACTCTGCCTCTCCCAATCACTCTCCCTCTGTTCCATACACTCCCTCCCTCTCTCTCCCTCACTGTCCCCCCCTCTCTCTCTCTCTCTCTCACTGAACACACGTGACCCACATTAACCTGAGATCACCGACAGTGATCCATTGGTCCTGGACGTGGTTTGGATTCAGCTCTGCCGCCAAAGTTTGTTCCGAGTTTTGGGTCACTCAGCACCTCAGGGTTGGTCCCGTCACCCAACGCCCCAGGGCAGTGTGACTGCCTCCAAGGAACAGGTGTGAGGACATCTGTCAAACTGCTGACCAGAGCATTCAGGATTAACCCCGCAGACAGCGGTATCCCACCCAATATATGACCTCTGATCACCACCCCCCCCCCAGCTGATCCTCATGCAAGCACTCTCCTCTCACTGAGGTAACACAGGCCGCACCAATGATGGGGTGGCTTTGTAGAAGGTCGGATGGTACAGCACGGGAACAGGCCCTTCGGCCCACCATGTCTGTGCCAAACATGATGCCAAATTAAACTAAATCTCTTCTGCCTGCACATGGCCCATCTCCCTCAAATATGTGTCCAACGGCCTCTTAAATGCCACTATCGTATCTGTTTCCACCATTACACCTGGCAGCACGTTCCAGGCACCCACCACTCTCTGTGTAAAAAACTTGCCTCGCACATCTCCTTTGAACTTTCCCCCCTCACCCTAAACCTATGCCCTCTAGTATTTGACATTTCCACTCTGGGAAAAAGAATCAGACCACCTCCCCCCATCTATGCTTCTCGTTCCTCTTTTAGCCTCTCTTAAAGTCAAAGTCAGGTTTATTGTCATCTGCACAAGTCCATGTGCGCACGGGAGCAATGAAAAACTTACTTGCAGCAGCATCACAGGCACAGAGCATCAGATAAGCAGCATTCACTAGAAAAACATAAATTATGCACAACTTTTGTAAGAAAGAACACAATTAGAACAAAAAAAGCAAAGTCCATTGTAGTGCAGTGGTCAAAATATTCCTCCACTGAGGCAGTGATCAGGGTTGTGCCGGATGGTTTAAGAACCAAATGGTTGAAGGGAAGTAGCTGTTCCTGAACCTGGTGGTGTGGGGACTTCAGGCTTCTGTACCTCCTGCCCGATGGGAGCTGCGAGAAGATGGCACGGCCCAGATGGTGGGGATCTTTGATGATGGATGTTGCCTTCTTGAGGCGGCAGCACCTGTAGATACTCCCGATGGTGGGGAGGGATGTGCCCGTGATGTATTGGGCTGAGTCCACTACTCTCTGCAGCTTCCTACATTCCTGCGCATTCGAATTGCCGTCCCAGACCAGTCAGGACACTTTCAACAGCACATGAAGTTTGTCAGAGTGTTCAGTGACAAGCCAAATCTCCTTAAATCTTCTTGATGGAATAATCAAGAGAGGGCCCACCTGGGTCTCAGTGGTAGATGTGTGCACATGAGATTGCCCCTTTGAAGGGCAAGTTTAAGGCCCATGCGACCAGTTTATTATCCAGATGTTCTCTGCAAGCCCCTCCCCTTAGGGTCTCACAGTGATTGGAGGTTCTGTTTGATCAGGAGCCAATCAGGAGGCAGAAGCTGTCTGGTGGAGGGGAGCAGTTTGCAGGATTGTGGGGGGAACTGGGATGGGCTAGGATCCGGAGGGGGAAAGATTGGTGAGTCATAGAGTCATGCAGCACGAAAACAGGCCCTTCAGCCCAACTGGTCCATGCTGACTGCCTGAGCTAGTCCCATTTGCCCATGTATGGCCCATATCCCTCTGAACCTTTCCTGTCCATGTCCCTGTCCAGGACAGTATGGGATAGTTTTCTTTGGAAGAGGGAGAAGGGAGAGTTAATTGAGGTGCATAAAATTATGACAGGTCTGTAGAGAGTAAATTGGAAGCTAATATGGGGTGCATAGTGCTGCCTCAGAGCTCCAGAGTCCCAGGTTCGATCCCAACCTCCAGCGCTCTGTGTGTGTGTGTGTGTGTGTGTGTTTGTGAGAGAAATCAGTGGTTGATGGCCGGCATGGACTCAGTGGACCGAATGGCCTATTTCCCAGCTGTGTGAATCTCTGGTAATGTGAGCAGCGACCCAGTCAAACCCACCTGGATCCCGTTCAGCTCCACCGAGGCCTGAGGAGGGCATCTGTCACTCTCACTGCATCTAATAGAGTCATTGACCCGTGTAGCACGGAAACAGACCCTTCAGCCCATCCGGTCCATGCCGACCAAGATTCCCATCTAAACTGGTCCCATTTGCCCACTTCAGCTACTTGAGGGACATGGATAAGGTGAACACACACAGTCTGTTCCCCAGGGTTGGGGAATCAAGAACTAGAGGGCACAGGTTTAAGATGAGAGGGGGGAGATTTAATAGGAACCTGAGGGGCAACTTTTTCACCCAGAGGGTGGTGGGTATATGGAACGAGCTGCCAGAGGAAGTGGTCGAGGCAGGTACATTAACAACATTTAAAAAGTACTTGGACAGGTACATGGGTAGGAAAGGTTTAGAGGGATATGGGCCAAACACGGGCAGATGGGACTAGATTAGGTGGGAAACTTGGTCAGCATGGACCAGTTGGGCCAAAGGGCCTGCTTCTGTGCCTTATGACTCTCTGATCTTTCTCCCTCACTGGGACGTTGCCTGAGGAGGGATTAGATAAGCTGGGCTTGTTTTCCCTGGAGGGAAGGATAGGGGGAAGATAGTGATAGGTGGATCCAGGTGAGGCTTGCCAGCTCTTGCCTCACCACTCCCCCACACCTCTTTATACCAGCTATCTCCCCTCTACTCTTTCCGATGAAGTGTCTCTTCCCAGAACATCGACTGTCCATTTCCCTCCACCGACACTGCCCGACCCGCTGAGTTCCCCCAGTGTTGTGTATGTTGCTGGCGGACCAGCTGGTGGTCGGCACGGACTCTTGTGGGCTGAAGGGTCTCTTTCCATGCTGCGGGTCTAATGGTCCACCACTGACAGTTCCTCTGCTCCCCTGCAGGGGTCAAGCTTGGTGCGAGGCGCCAGGTCCGCGCTTCACTGGAACCAAGCACTGAACAAAGCTCGCACGGACTTGCCTGACTTCACAGAACAAGGACAGGCCAACTCATGGGGACAGAAGGAAGGCGGAAAAGGCCGGCACTGGTACAAAGGGAAGCAGCAGGTAGTGCCGCTGCCTCACAGCTCCAGAGACTGGGGTTCGATCCCGACCTCCGGCACTCTGTGTGTGTGTGTGTGGAGATTGCACGTTCTCCCTGTGACCTCATGGGTTTCCCCCGGGTGCTCCAGTTCCTTCCCACATCCCAACGACGTGCGGGGTCGGTGGGTTAATCGGCCGCTGTGAACATTCCCAAGTGTATAAGTCTGTGGGAGTTGGTGGGAATATGGAGGGGGGGGGGGGGAATAAAATACAATAGTGTAGCGACTCACCGCACCAGCATCAAACCGGCTCCCGACATGGCGAATGTCGTCGGAGGCCCTGATCCAAGGTGGCGCGGGGCCCTCCCTCTTCCCCATCGTCGGGCTAGGAAAACCCGCACGCGGGAAGGTCAGGTGACCCGCGCGTGACGTCAGCGCAGGAAGTTTTGGGATATTAAAGGCGCACTGCGCCCCTGTCGTTCATTCGACTTCGGATTTCGAACCAGCGGCTCTGTGTCTTCATTTTGTAATGTGTAGCTAGCCGCTACACTAGGATCGGTGTAAATGGAATTGGTTTATTATTGTCACATGTACCGAGATGCAGTAGAAAGCTTCTATCTGCCTGCCATCCACACGGATCATTCCGTACGTAAGTACATCGTGGTAGTAAAAGGGAAAACAGAATGCAGAATATAGTGTTACAGTTACAGAGAAAGTGCAGTGCAGGCAGACAATAAGGTGCAAGGGACATGATGAGGTAGATTGTGAGGTCAAGACTTCGCCTTTTATCTGGGACACTCCGATGACCCTCACGACTGTTTTGCCCCACTGCTTAGCCACTGTGACTTGATCCCAGGGAACGGGAGAAGGGCCGTGGCTTCAAACAGGCCCTTGGATCCATGCTGACTATCAATGGCCCACTTACAACGGCACTCAGAGGGAACGATGGCATCATTAGTTCACACGACGATGGATCAGTGAGCCTGGGGTTAAGTTGTCTCGGAGAGATACAGCACAGGAACAGACCCTTCGGCCCATCGAATCCGTGCTGACCATTTTCTGTGGGCGAGTTAACCCAACAGTTGATGGCGAGCCCTGACTAAAACAGGGGCCTAGAGGGAGAGGCCTCAAGAGGTGTTGCCATGGTAACTGCGGCAACAACAACAACTTGCAGTCTTACAGAGTCACACAGCACCAAAAAGGCCCCTCGGCCCATCGAGTCTGTGCCAACCCTCAACCACCCATTTACACCGATCCCATTTCATTCTCCCCACATCCTCAGCTCCCCCCCACCCAGATTCTACAGCGGCCCATTAACCCACCCTCCCGCCTTCCCGTTCAGAGACACAAGAGAGGCTGCAGATGCTGAAATCTGGAGCAACAGACAAAACGCTGGGGGAACTCAGCAGGTCTGTGGAGGGAAATGGACGGTTGACGTTTCAGGTCGAAGCCCTTCATCTGGACTCAGTTATAGAGATAGAAACGGGCTGTGTGGAGTCAATTCAGTCCAGTTCAGTTGGTCTCGACTGTCCCCCTCCCTCCATAGATGCTGCCTGACCCGCAGAGTTCCTTGGGCATTTTGTGTGTGGCTGCCTCCACCCTTTGTTGGTTACGTTCTGGAGAGAGGCAGGTGAGGGGGGGGAGAGGTGGAGGTGGTAGGGTGGTGCTACCTCCTGCAGAATAAAACTGGCACACATCTTCATCTGTGTTTGCCAAGCTGCTGATTTTATTTGAGTACTTCTTGTTCATCGCTGGCTGTGAATTTGAGGTCAGCCAAGTGTCCACTGGCAAATTGCTAAATGCTTTATTTAGCAACCTAATTGAGGACAGGATATTCTTTCCAGGAGTCACTCGGTTCAAGCACACCTTCCTGACTGCTCTTTCGGAAGATGAGTTGTATGGGCATAGCTCATTGTTCTGAACCAACGAGTTTCCAGAATATAGGGCAGGGAGGTGATGGTACAACTTTATGAAGCATTGGTGAGGTATTGTCTGGAATATCATGTGTAGTGCTGGAGGCCACACTAGAGGAAGGACGCGTTGCACTGCGGAGGGAGCAGAGAAGTTTCACCAGGATGTCACACACAATCTGCTGGAGGAACACAGCGGGTCAAGCAGCATCTGTGAGGAGGGATAGAATTTGTCGACATTTCGGGTTCAAACCCTGCATCAGGACCGTCTCTCCCCCTCCCAAACCACCCCCCCCCCCAACACAAATGCTGCCTGACCCACCGAATTCCTCCAGCAGATTGTCTAATGCTCCAGGTTCCAGTATCTGCTGTCTCTTCGAGTCTCCACTTCACCAGGATGTTGGTATTGGAATTGGTTTATTATTGTCACTTGTACCGAGGTGCAGTGAAAAACTTGTCTTGCATACCGTTCGTACAGATCAATTCATTACACAGTGCATGGAGGTAGTACAGGGTAAAAACAATAACAGAATACAGAGTAAAGTGTCACATCTACAGGGAAGTGCATTGCAGGTAGACACTAAGGTGCAAGGTCACAACAAGGTAGATTGTGAGGTCAAGAGTCCATCTCAACGTATAAGGGAACTGTTCAATATTCTTATCACAGTGGGGTAGAAGCTGTCCTTAAGTCTGGTGGTACGTGCCCTCAGGCTCCTGTATCTTCTGCCTGATGGGAAAGGAGAGAAGAGAGAATGACCTGGGTGGGTGGGGTCTTTGATTATGCCGGCTGCTTCACCAAGGCAGCGAGAGGTGTAGACAGAGACCATGGAGGGGAGGCTGGTTTCCGTGATGTGCTGGGCTGTGTCATCAAGGTAGGGGAAGGGAGCCGTAGGAATAAGGGAAGAAAAAGAAGGAGTGAAGTTATCAGAAGTCAATGCTGAAGCCGTCAGGTTGGAGACTCCCAAGATGGAATATTTGGTGTTGTTCCTCCAGCCTGCGTCTGGCCTCAACGTGGCAGTAGAGGAGGCCGTGGACAGACATGTCAGTGTGGGAGTGGGATGTGGAATTGAAGTGGGTGGCCACCAGGAGGTCCTGGCTGCTGTGGCGGACGGAGTGAAGGTGCTCGACGAAGCGGTCACCCCCAGTCTGCGCCGGGTCTCACCGATGTACAGGAGGCCACAGAGGGCATAGGTTTAAGGTGAGGGGTAAGAGGTTTAGATGGGATCTGAGGGGATTTTTTTTTCAGATAGACCACACTGTACGTAAACACGTCGAGGCAGTTACAGATAAAGTGCAGTGCAGGCAGACAAATAAGGTGCAAGGGCCACAACGAGGTACATCGGGAGATTAAGGTGGGGTTGGACTCTGGAACACACTGCCTGAGGAGGTGGTGGAAGCAGAGACTCTCACAGCATTCACCAAGTATCTGGACGAGCACTTGAGTCACCAAGGTAAGAAAGGCTACAGATCAAGCGCTGGTAAATGGAATTAGCATAGACAAGGTGGGCTGAAGGGACTGTTTCTGTGCTGTAAGACTCTGTGGCCCATTTACAGGCACACAACTGGACAGGTTAAATAAGTTTTACTCGCTAGACTATTTTTGGATTGACATACACCCTGTTGCACTTATCCAGGGCATGGACAACACAGGGTAGATTCAGAGTAAAGTTCAGCAAATGAAAATCAAAAAAACTGCAGATGCCGTAAATCTGAAATAAAAATAGAAAATGCTGGAAACGCTCAGGAGGCCAGGCAGCATCTGTGGAGAGAGAAACAGAGTGAACGCCTCAGGCACAAGGCCCTTCATCAGAACGAACGTGTTTTCTCTCATTCCCAGTTCTCTTGAAGGACCTTCGACCTGAAACTTTAATTGATAATTGGCTTATTATTGTCACATGTACCAAGATATAAGTGGAAGACTTTGTTTTGCATGCCATCCAGACAGATATTTCCAAACATCAGTACATCGAGGTAGTACATAGGGAAAAGCAATAACAGACTGCAGAACTGCAGAATATAGTGTTAACCATTTCTCCCTCTACAGATACTGCCTGACCTGTTGAGAGTTCCAGCATTTTATAAATTTTTATTACAGAGTTAAGCTCCCTCTACCCTGTCCCATCACACACTCTCAGGGCAGAGATGACATGGGTTAGACACAGAGTAAAGCTCCCTCTACACTGTCCCATCACACACTCCCAGGGCAGGGACAGTAGAGGTTAGGGAAGATAAAATAAGATATCTTTATTAGTCACATGTACATCAAAACACACAGTGAAATGCATCTTTTGCGTAGAGTGTTCTGGGGGCAGCCCGCAAGTGTCGCCACGCTTCCAGCGCCAACATAGCGTGCCCACAACTTCCTAACCCGTACGTCTTTGGAACGTGGGAGGAAACCGGAGCACCCGGAGGAAACCCACGCAGACACACGGGGAGAACGTACAAACTCCTTACAGATAGTGGCCGGAATCAAACCCGGGTCACTCTACACTGTCCCATCACACACTCCCAGGGCAGTGACAGATGTCTCTGTGTTTGTTGTAGTTTTGTAGAATTGTAGATAGTATTTTGTAATAAAGGAATTTTCATTAAAAAAAGGGCAGGGACAGCACGGGTTAGACACAGACTGAAGCTCCCTCCACACTGTCCTGTCACACACTCCCAGGGCAGGGACAACATGGGTTAGACACAGACTGAAGCTCCCTCCACACTGTCCTGTCACACACTCCCAGGGCAGGGACAACATGGGTTAGACACAGACTGAAGCTCCCTCCACACTGTCCTGTCACACACTCCCAGGGTCAGACACAGAGTGAAGCTCCCTCCACACTGTCCTGTCACACACTCCCAGGGCAGGGACAACATGGGTTAGACACAGATTGAAGCTCCCTCCACACTGTCCCGTCACACACTCCCAGGGCAGGGACAGTACAGGTTAGATACAAAGTAAAGCGCCCTCTACCCTGTCCCATCACACAGGGTAACCTACAGGTGACCATTCACAGACCACTGAATGGTCCACTCGCACCAAATGCCTGCCCCTCTGTCGAAGATACGTCTGTGCCTGGGCTGTCCCTGGAGAAGGACAACTGGGTATCTGCTGACTTGCAGGCAGGCTTTCTGGAACTGGAGTTCTCCACAGCCGCTGGGGTACAGCCCAGAGAGAACAACAATTTTGTTAATGCTTTAAAAAAATTACTTTAAATTTAAAAATAAAACAAGCTGGGGATGAAGGCCAAATTGGACAGGTTCGATGGGACAACAAAGTTACACCTCTAATCTCTCACATAGCTGACCTGATGATGAATGACCTGTCTTGCTAACTCTCAACCTCATGACAAAATCTTTTCCTATTTCACCATGTTTCGCCATTTTCAAAATTTCAGTCTTTTGTGTGTCTTTGGAAAGAGTCCTGATATCCCAACTCTCTCCTCGTAACTATCTCTTCCCTGTGAATCCACGCTGTTTCCTCTCGATTAAGAGGTCCGCTGAGACTTTCCTGCTCTTGAGACTGTATCCCGACCAAGGGCAGTCACCCACTCTCCCCCACTCCCAAGTGCGGCCTCACCAACGTCTTATACAATCACAACATAATGTCCCAACTCCTGTACTCAGTGCCCTGACTGATGAAGGCCAGTGTGCCAGACACCTTCTTCACCAACCTGTCTACCTGTGACACCGCTTTCAGGGAAAGTGTCTCCCAACTCAGGAGAACAAGGTGAAACGTGAGACATTAGGAATCCTGATCTGTTGTGATGTTCCTCGACAGTCAATGGATTGCCCAAGCTTTTTCCCAAATAAACATGGAGTCATACAGCGCAGAAACAGGCCCTTCGGCCCAACTTGTCTATGCTGACCAAGATGCCCATCTAAGCTAGTCCCATTTGCCTGCATGTGGCCCATATCCCTCCAAACCTCTCCTATCCATGTACTTGTCCAGTGTCTTTAAAATTTTGTTATTGTACCGGCCTCAACCACTTCCTCTGGCAGCTTGTTCAATATACGGACCACCCTCTGTGTGAAGAAGTTGCCCCTCAGGTCCCTTTTAAATCTCTCCGCTCTCACCTTAAACCTGTGCCCTCTGGTTGTTGATTCTCCAACCCGGGGAAAGAGACCGTGTGCATTCACCCTATCCATGCCCCTCGTGATTTTACACACCTCTATAAGGTCACCCCTCAGTCTCCTACACTCCAAGGAATAAAGTCCTATCCTACTGAACCTTTCCCTATTAAGACCCTTGAGTCCTGGCAATATTCTTGTAAATCTTCTCTGCACTCTTTCCAGCTTAATGACATCCTTCCTATAGCAGGGTGACCGAAACTGCACACGGCACTCCAAGTGCGGCCTCACCAACGTCCTATACAACCACAACGTAATGTCCCAACTCCTGTACTCAATGCCCTGACTGATGAAGGCCAGCGTGCCAGACACCTTCTTCACCAACCTGTCTACCTGTGACGCTGCTTTTGGGGAAAGTATCTCCGTTGATAAACCAGCACCGAGGTTTCTTCAACAATTGCTCCCGCCAAGCATCTGGGAACTTTTTAAGCAGATTGACGGTGCTACATCAATGCAGTTTGTGTTTGTTGTGGCTTTTGTCCCCAGGATTGAACATATTTCTCTATCTGAGATCAAACAAGCATTTGATAAAGTCTGCCCTGTCATATGATTAATTAATGTAGCTGGCAAAGCTGAAAGCTGTACGTAGATACCAACCCCAGGTCTCTCTGTTCTTGAGCTCACTGAGAGGTCCCGTCTGTCAATGACCCTTTTTTCATATATAAACGTTTATTAACTAAAAGCTCTACAAAAGACAACCAGTGTCAAAACACTACAACTAATACAGAAGAGAAGAAACTAAGTGGCAAAATAATGCAAACTAGACACCCGCTAAACGCAACACGTCACAGAAGAATCGCATTCTCACTGTCCACGACACACGCCTGAGGGGCCCACCGAGCGCGGAACTCAACCAGGGTGCCCACGGAGACCGCATGCTCCCTCTCCAAGGACACCCGCGCACACACGTAAGCATGGAAGACAGGCAGGCACGCCGACTGGCCAGAACCCCCAGCTGCCTGCTGCTGCTGTCAATGACCCTACCCCAGTAAAACATTGTAGAACGAGAGGATTGTAGAGAGATACAGCAGCCAATTAACTCACCGACCCCGCACGTCATTGGGACGTGGGAGGGAACTGGAGCAGCCGGGGGGAAACCCACGCAGTCACAGGGAGAATGTGTCAACTCCATACACACACACACACACACACACACACACACACACACACACAGAGCGTCGGAGGTCGGGATTGAACCCGGGTCTCTAGAGCTGGAGGCAGCGGGTCTACCCGCTGCGCCACTCTCTCATCTCCGACGGTTTTATGCACCAGAAGTCAAAATAAGATTAAGCTAACAGGAGCAGCAGTAGCCCTCTAGCCCACCCTGCCATCCAATCAAAGTCAAAGTCAAAGTCAAAGTCAAGTTTATTGTCATATGCACAAGTACATGGGTGCAATGAAAAACTTACTTGCAGTAGCATCACAGGCACACAGCATCAGATACACAGCATACACAAGTAAAACATAAATTATACAAAATTATACAAGAAAGAACACTACTAGAACAAAAATAATCAAAGTCCAACGTAGTGCAAAGTGGTCATAGGGTAGTGATTGGGGTTGTGCAGGTTGGTTCAAGAACTGAATAGTTGAAGGGAAGTAGCTGTTCCTGAACCTGGTGGTGTGGGACTTCAGGCTTCTGTACCTTCTGCCCGATGGGAGTTGCGAGAAGATGGCATGATCTTTCATGACAGATGCTAACAGAGAGTTTGCCTTGTTCCTTCCTCCTGTCTCAATTCTCATCCCTCTTAATTCCCTCGATACCCCAAAAAAAGTACACCGATCTCAACCCCAGATATTCCCAAGGAGTATGCTCTCTGGGCAAGAGCGTTCTGGAGATTCTAGCTCTTTGCGTCAAAGAATCTCCTCATCCAACTCAATCCTAAATGGTGACCTCTTGTCCGGAGAAGGTTACCCAGACTCTCTCAGCCAAACCCTCTCACCACCACGGTCTACTCTCCCTTCCTTTGTTAGATGTTCACAGGATACAACCCCAGTCATTTGTAGCCTGACCCTGACCCGTTGACCGCACAGGAAGATCCCAGTGTCCTTGGTAAATCACTCCGGGAAATTGTTCTATTCTGGAAGAGGTTTTCTTTTTCCTCTTGGCTCAGGGAGGAGGTCACCGAGTGCAGGTCCTGCCAAACTTTGTCTGTCAGCTGCCCAGCAGAGCGTGCTGAGAGGGGAATGGAAAACCACTGCCTTATCTGCCAAAACCTGTGCTGGAAATATACAGCCCTGTCAATGCTCACAGCAGGAGCCGCAGCCAGGCCCTGTTCCCTTCTCGGATTCAGTGGGCCCGGTTTCAGTCGGTCCACTGGGTCAGATTCAATGAATCCAGTGGGTCAGTTTCAATGGGCCTGATCGGTCAGTTTCAATAGGCCCAATGGGTCAGTTTCAATGGGCCCAATGGGTGAGTTTCAATGGGCCCAATGGGTGAGTTTCAATGGGCCTGATCGGTCAGTTTCAATAGGCCCAATGGGTGAGTTTCAATGGGCCCAATGGGTGAGTTTCAATGGGCCTGATCGGTCAGTTTCAATAGGCCCAATGGGTCAGTTTCAATGGGCCCAATGGGTGAGTTTCAATGGGCCTGATCGGTCAGTTTCAATAGGCCCAATGGGTCAGTTTCAATAGGCCCAATGGGTGAGTTTCAATGGGCCTGATGGGTCAGTTTCAATAGGCCCAATGGGTCAGTTTCAATGGGCCCAATGGGTGAGTTTCAATGGGCCTGATCGGTCAGTTTCAATAGGCCCAATGGGTCAGTTTCAATGGGCCCAATGGGTGAGTTACAATGGGCCCATTGGGTGAGTTTCAATGGGCCCAATAGATGAGTTTCAATGGGCCCAGTGGGTGAGTTTCAATGGGCCCAATGGGTGAGTTTCAATGGAACCAATGGGCCAGTTTCAATTGACCCAATGAATGAGTTTCAATGGGCCCAGTGGGTGAGTGAGTTTTTGTGGTACAATAGTTGATAAGATGGCATCAGAAGAAGTCTCCATGTTTGATTGGTGTAATTAACCGGTTCCTCCAAGGAAACCTTATGCTGGTGAAATTTAATTCCAGTCCCAAGTCATGTGTCCTCTGAATCACTGACCCACTCTTACATCGCATGTGTACCTGGGATGTCCCCAGCACCAACTTCTCAGTGCAGTCAATCCCAGCCTTGACAGCAGCCCCCACATCCTGGAAATTCACTTATTTAAATAGCAGTCCGGAATTTCTGGTTGGCCTTCTGGGAAAACAGCCTCAGGAATGGCCACAGTGGAGCTGGGAGGAGCACCAGTTTGTGATGGAGGTGTGACTTCCCCGGCAATGCACTGCTCCAGTGAGAGCCCTCTATTGAATTGACAGACCACCTCCATTCCTTCATAGGTAGCAGCTCCCTCTGCCCCAATATTGGAGATGGAGATGTTCTCCTCGCTCCAGAGAAGGTTAAGGGGAGATTCAGTAGAGGTGCTGAACATTATTGAGGAGTTTTGCAATGTAAAATGAGAAACTCTTTCCACCAATGGGAGAAATGAAGGCTAGTGCACACGGATTTAAGATCAATCAAGGGAGCTGGGAAGGAGGATAACTTTTCCTCAAGAAGGTCTGGAAAGAAATGGAAGCAGATTTTTTGATTTATCTATTAATTTTTTCAGGATGTCCCCAACACCAATTTTTCAGTGCAGTCAATCCCAGCCTTGGGCCCATTGAAACTCACCCACTGGGCCCATTGAAACTCGCTCATTGAAACTCATTCATCAGGCCCATTAAAACTCACCCATTGGGCCCATTGAAACTCACCCACTGGGCCCATTGAAACTCACCCACTGGGCCCATTGAAACTCATTCATTGGGCCCATTGAAACCCATTCATTGGGCCCATTGAAACTCACTCATTGGGCCCATTGAAACTTGCCCATTGAAACTCATTCATCAGGTCCATAAAACTCACCCAATGGGCTCATTGAAACCCACCCATTGGGCCCATTGAAACTCATTCATTGGGCCCATTGAAACTCATTCATTGGGCCCATTGAAACCCACCCATTGGGCCCATTGAAACTCATTCATTGGGCCCATTGAAGCTCACCCATTGGGCCCATTGAAACTCGCCCATTGGGCCCATTGAAACTCGCCCATTGGGCCCATTGAAACTCGCCCATTGAAACTCAATCATCAGGCCCATTAAAACTCACCCATTGGGCCCATTGAAACACCCACTGGGCCCATTGAAACATCCATTGGGCCCATTGAAACTGGGGGGGGGGGGGTGAGCCAACTTCTTGCAATCCGTCTGGTGAGATCGCTCCCACGGTGCTGTTGGGGAGGGACTTCCAGGATTTAGACCCAGTGACGGTGATACATTTCCAAGTGGGGACGGTGCACTACTTGGAGCTTGGAAGGGAACCTGCACCTTCTGTCCTCGTCCTTCTCTGTGGGAGATGTCACGGGGGTTGGGAGGTGCTGTCGAAGTGGCCTGGTTGAGTAACCGCAGTGTGCCCTGTAGATCATGCAGACACCGTGCGCCGGTGTTGGAGGGAGGGAGCATGGATGGGGCGTCAATCAAGCGGTCTGCTTTGTCCTGGGTGGCATCGAGCTTCTCAAGAGTTGTCGGAGACACGCTCACCCAGGCAAGCGGAGAGCGTCCCGTCACGCTCCTGACCTGTGCCTTGTAGATGGGGGAAAGGCCTTGGAGTGTCACGAGGTGATACACTCACCGCAGGATATTGAATTGTGGCCGAACGGCCTCTATTAGCTCTGGTTTTCCAACCCTTCAGTAATAAGGATGAGACAGACCAAATTTTTCTCTCAGCCTGTGGTCTCCTTCCCACAGCCCTTCCCTGCTCAGTCAAGTTCAAGTTTCTTGTCATGGGCATACATACCCTGGTTATAAATACCATGAAAATTATCTTGCCTAATAATAAAGTATGATCACCTTGTTGTTTGTGGGATCTTGCTGTGCACACATGGGCCACTGTGTTTCCAACATTATGCCCTTCAACGGTAGCCCATTGGGACAGAAGCACTTTCAGATATCCTGATGTCTTGATGCAGTGGAATTTGACAAGGAGATTGTGGACTTGGCTCCCACGGAGACTGAATGGATTTGAGTTGACGTCAGATAATCCCTTGAGAGAAAGTAAGAGGATACATGAGAGGAAGTATCTGTGAACCATAGACATCGGCAGGGTAGCTATTTGCCCATTGACCCTTTGGGGGAGGACACAGTAGATTTTATAGAAGGCTGTCACAGCCCCTGAGAATCCTGGGATATTTCCACCACCATTGTTCTCTGCCATTAACACTGCTCTCCAGGTGCGGAAGACTGGGAGACAAGTATTAATTGGTAACTATTATTGTCACAGGTACTGAGATACAGTGAAAACCTTTTGTTTTGTGTGCCATTCAGACAGATCATTCCATACCTGAGTACATCGAGGCAGTACAAAAGGAAAACAGAATGCAGAATAGAGTGTTACAGTTACAGAGAAAGGGCAGTGCAGGCAGACAATAAGGCGCAAGGGCCACTAAGAGGCAGATTGAGAGATCTTTACTGAGGGAGTGCTGCAGTGTCAGAGGTTCCAGATTGAGAGACTGAGGCAAGTCATTGATGGAAGGATAAGGGGAGTGCCCTGTGGTCCCTTTCGAACAGCACTGCCCCTCTCAGTCGAGTTTATTGTCATGGGCACATATACCCAGGCTATAAATACCAATGAAAATTAGATTTTCGTTTCAGCAGCACAGTACATTACAAACATGACAAACACAAGTTTACATAAATTAACATAAATTATACATAACTCACATTACAAAATAAACATATAACAACATTAGTGCAAGTTGAGGGAAATATAGTCCGAGGTAGAATTAGGGTGTTTCAGGTGGGTTCAAGAACCTGACGGCAGTGGGGAAGAAGCTGTTGTTGGTCTTCAGGCTCCTGTACCTCCTGCCTGATGGCAGCATCGAGAAGAAGGCACGGCCCGGACGGTGGGAGTCCCTGATGATGAACGTCACCTTCCTGAGGCGTCGCCTCCTGTAGACGTCCTCGACGGTGGGGAGAGCTGTACCCGCGATGGAACTGGCTGAGTCCCAACCGCTCTCTGCAGCCTCTTGCGTTCCTGTGCATTGGAGGTCCCACACCAGGCCGTGATGCAACCAGTCAGAATGCTTTCCGCTGTACATCTGTAGAAGGTTGTCAGAGTCTTCGATGACATGCTGAATCCCCTTATACTTCTAATAAAGTAGAGCCGCTGGCGGGCCTTCTTCATGGTTGCATCTATGTGCTGGGTCCAGGATAGACCCTCTGAGATGTTGACGCCCAAGGACTTGAAGCTGCTCACCCTTTCCACCACTGACCCCTCAGTGAGGACTGGTGTGTGTTCTCCCGACTTCCCCTTCCCAAAGTCCACAATCAGTTCCTTGGTCTTGCTGGCGTTGAGGGCGAGGTTGCTGTTACGAAACCACTCGACCAGCCGACCTATCTCACTCCTGTACGCCTCCTCGTCACCATCCGTGATTCTGCCAACAGTGGAGTTATTGTGGAATTTGTAGACGGTGTTGGAGTGTTAGAGAGAGTAGAGCTGGGGAGGGGGGCGGGGGTTAAGCATGGAACTATGTCTCCTTCAAATCTCTTCACGTTCTGGGACTGTGTGCCATGACATCCAGGGAAGGGTTAGAACATAGAACAGTACAGCACAATACAGGCCCTTCAGCCCACAATGTTGTGCTGACCTTTAAACCTCGCTTAAGACTAGCTAACCCCTTCCTCCCACATATCCCTCTATTTTAAATTCCCCCATATGCTTATCTAGTAATCTCTTGAATTTGACCAATGTACCTGCCTCCACCACCACCCCAGGCAGCGCATTCCATGCCCCAACTACTCTCCGGGTAAAAAATCTTCCTCCGATATCTCCCTTGAACTACCCACCCATTAAAGCCATGCCCTCTTGTATTGCGCATTGGTGCCCTGGGAAAGAGGCGCTGGCTGTCCACTCTATCTATTCCTCTTAATATTTTGTACACCTCTATCATGTCTCCCCTCATCCTCCTCCTCTCCAAAGAGTAAAGCCCTAGCTCTCCTCATAATGCATACTCTCTAAACCAGGCAGCATCCTGGTAAATCTCCTCTGCACCCTTTCCAACACTTCCTTCCTATAATGAGGCGACCAGAACTGGACACAGTACTCTAAGTGTGGTCTAACCAGAGTTTTATAGAGCTGCATCATTACCTCGTGGCTCTTAAAGTCGAGCTCTCGACTTATGAAAGCTAACACCCCATAAGCTTTCTTAACTACCCAATCCACCTGTGAGGCAAATTTCTGGGATCTGGGTTGGGGTTGGTCTGGATTGGTCTCTGGGTGGGTGGAGTGGGGTTGGTGTCGGGGGGTGGGGTGTGGAAGTGTTGTGGGCAGGTCCTGGGGAGGGAAGATTCACTCACCAGTCAGTGTTAGTCCTTCAGAGATGGGATCCGTCCCTCTCACATAGTAAAATTACTTCTGGCTTGTTGGAACTGGTTTACATTGAGGATAAGATCAGCAAATGTCACTTGTAAACCCGTCACTGCTCCTGGGCTGATGACACAAAACCTAACCTACGCCTGGCTGAGGTAGAGTTACAAAGCGAGTGGAAACAGTGGCTTCACAGCTCCAGAGACCCTGTTCAATCCCAACCCCCGACGCTGTGTGTGTGTGTGTGTGTGTGTGTGTGTGTGTGTGTGTGTGTGTGTGTGTGTGTGTGTGTGTGTGTGTGTGTGGAGTCTCCCCGGGTGCTCCAGTTTCCAAGAGACATGCAGGGTCAGTGGGTTAACTGGCCGCTGTAAATTGCCCCCAGTGTGTGGGTGAGGGGTAGAATCTGGGAGGGGGGGACAGTGAGAGTTGATGGGAATGTTGGAATTAGTGTAGTATGAGTGTAAATGGGTGGTCCCTTCCTGAGATGCCCGTGGTCAGGCCCGGTGACCGTTGCGGACTGAGTAGGCCAAAGGGCCTGTTAAGATAAAGATCTTTAAGATCTCTTTATTAGTCACACGTACATCGAAACACACAGTGAGATGCATCTTTTGCATAGTGTTCTGGGGGCAGCCCGCAAGTGTCGCCATGCTTCCGGCGCCAACGTAGCATGCCCACGACTTCCTGACCCCTACGTCTTTGGAATGTGGGAGGAAACCGGAGCACCCGGAGGAAACCCACGCAGGCACACGGGGAGAACGTACAAACTCCTTACAGACAGCGGCAGGAACTGAACCTGGGTCACCAGCGCAGCAACAGCGTCACGCCAACCGTTCCCGTGCTGCGTGCGCTCTGCGTCTGAAGCGCCTGCCTCACACCGGGAACCGTGTCAGGTATCATGAGGGGCTGCGGTGTGCAGTGATGGGTGACACAGCTTGAGCCCTGGGCCTCTTGAGGCGGGGAGGGGAGGGGAGGGGAGGGGAGGGGAGGCAGGCACCTGTGGTGGCGAGCACGCGACTCGGCACCAGTCACCGGACCTGGTCACAGGCAGCTTGGGGAAGGGCGTACACATCTCAGGAACATGGACACTGGCCAGAAGGCCAGAGCAAACCTTCCCCCTTTGTGAAGCATAGAACGCTATATTTAGTCTGCATGTAACCGATACAGCTCACACACCCACAGCTCCCCACCAATCAACGAACCCGTCTACGCAGCGACCTTTGCCTCGGGGAGAGTCGGAAGTCACTCCAGTGGAGTCGCTGGGGGCAAGTTTCAAGGCCTCTGGCTTGCCCTCTCCCACCTCTGAGTGGTCATGGGGAGAACATGCAAAGTCCACACACACACACACACACACACACACACACAGAGCCGCCGGGGGTTGGGATCAAACCAGGGTCTCTGGAACTGTGAGCCACTCCATGGTCAAGGCTAGCCACACGGGGGGGGGGGGGGGGGGGGGTGGGAGTGTGGGAGTGCCACACAGTCGGAGGGCCCTGTGTCCCAGGAGAGGGGTGAACCAAGGCCGCCTCCAAGTGGACGTAAACTAATCCACAACACTCCTGGACCAAGTCCAAGGATTGCCGAAGGTGGCAGAACAAGGAGGTATGGTGGTGAAGAAGGTGTACAGGATACTTGCCTTCATTAACCAGGGCACAGAATATACGAATCCTAGCAATTCAGCACAGAAACAGGCCATTTGGCCCACTATGTCCTTGCCAGCCATTGTACTCGTCCGTACTAGTCCAATTTACTCGCATTTACTCCATAACTTTCCATGCCTTTGCAATTCAAGTACTTGTCTTGGTTCTTCTTAAATCTGAGGGTCTTTGCCTCCACTACCCCCACAGGCAGTGCGTTCCAGATTCCAATCCCCCTCTGGGTGATAAAACTCCCCCTCAGATCCCTTCTGAAACTCGTCCTCTCACCTTAAACGTATGCAGCCAAAGACCCCACCTACACCGGACATTCTCTCTTCTCCCCCAACTCCCATCAGGCAGGAGATACAAAAGCCTGAGAGCACATACCACCAGGCTCAAGGACAGCTTCTATCCCGCTGTTATAAGACTATCGAACGTTCCCCTAGTACGATAAGACGGACTCTTGACCTCACAATCTACCTCGTTATGGGCTTGCACCTTATTGTCTGCCTCCACTGCACTTTCTCTGTAACTGTAACACTTTATTCTGCATTCTGTTATTGTTTTCCCTTGTACTACCTCGATGTACCCATGCGATGAAATGATCTGTATGGATGGCATGCAAAACAAAGTTTTTCACTGTGCCTCGGTACTTGTGACCATAATAAACCAATTTACCTTCTTGTTTTAGACAACCCCACTGTGATTTTTTTTACTGCCTACCCTATTTATCCACCTCTTTTGGGTCACCCCTCGACCTTCTCTATCCCAGGGAAAAGAGTCCCAGTCTGTTAAATCTCTCATTACTGAGTTACTCTAATCTAGGCAACAATGGTCACCTGGGCTCACCTTGTTGAAGGTGAGTAGGTCCTGTTGGAGCCATTTCCAGGCAACAACCTGGCTCCGAGAGGGAGGTGCGGATTCCCTCCTCCTGCCCCTTCCTCCCTCCACCCCTATCTCCCCCTCCCTTCTGGGAGGCTGAAGGATTTACGCCGGTCTTTCGCAGCTCAAGAATGCACCACCCCTCCTCTTCCCCCAGTCCTTTGCGATGGGAGTTTCAGGAATGTTGAGATAACGGAGTTAGTCACTGCTTTCTCGAGAGGGCTGTGTAGCTCGCTCAGCAGAGGTCACCTCGTTGACTTTCAAGATCACACACGGCAGACCTTGTTCCTTCTGCACTCTCCCATCTAACCGCAGACAACTTCACTCTGAAACAGAGATTGACACAGAGATGGACTGTGCTGCTGCTGCAAAAGGCTAATTTTCATGGCATTTATACCGTGTATGTACAATAAACTTGAACCATCTCTCTGTGCAGACACAAGACACACAGAGCTGGAGAAACTCAGCAGGTCAGGCAGCCACCTGTGGAGGGAAATGGACATTTGATGCTTTGGGCGAGACCCTTCATTCAGATGAAGGTACATATGGAGGGTCTGAACCCAAAACGTCACCTGTCCCATGTCCCTCCATAGATCACTGTGCACCCCCTCTCTCTCTCCCTTCATCTCTTGAGCTCTGCATCCTTTGCAATCCTCCACCTTTGACTATATCTCTCTGACTCGCCCTCTCTTCCTCCCCGCACTTCTCTCTGCTCTGAACCATTCCAGTCCTCCTCCTTGAGGGTGAATCAGAGGCACAGCGGAATAGAGCCGCTGCCTCAGAGCCCCAGGTTCGATCCCGACCTCTGGTGCTGTCAGAGTGTGTGTGTGTGTGTGTGTGTGTGTGTGTGTGTGTGTGTGTGTGTGTGTGTGTGTGTGTGTGTGTGTGTGTGTGTGTGTGTGTGTGTGGAGTTTGCACGTTCTCCCCGTGACCGCGTGGGTTTCCCCCGGGTGCTCCAGTTTCCTCCCACGTCCCAACGGTGTGCAGGGTCGGTGGGTTAATTGGCCGCTGTGTGTGGTGAGGGGTAGAATCCGGGGGGAGTTGAGGCAAGTGCAAGGAGAATAAAATGGGCTCGGCATTTTCTCTCTCTCTCCATTCCTTATCCCTCCCACAGTACCTCTAACCCTATTCCTTTCTCTCTCTATCCCTCTCCCTCCGTCTCTCTCACCCCCATCCCCTCCTGATCCCTCCCTCTCTCCCCTCTCCCCCTCATTATCCCTTCCCTCCTTCTCTCCACCCCTCCCCATCTCCCTCCATTCCCCCCCACTT
Organism: Pristis pectinata; assembly: GCF_009764475.1. Taxonomy (NCBI): domain Eukaryota; kingdom Metazoa; phylum Chordata; class Chondrichthyes; order Rhinopristiformes; family Pristidae; genus Pristis; species Pristis pectinata. The sequence goes on along the minus strand of NC_067440.1, from coordinate 7,222,885 downwards.
TCCTCTCGTTCTACACCCCTCCCCTCCATATACTTCCCACTCTCTCCCCCATCCCTTTCATATTATCCCCCCTTCCCGTCACTCCCATCCCTAACCCCTCTCTCCTCTTCCTACCTCCCTCCACCCCTCCCTACCCTTATCCCTCCCCTCCCCTTCCCACCCAACCACCTTCCTACTCTCCCTACTTCCCACCCCCTCCTCCGCTGCTCAGCCCCCCTCCCCACACCCCTTCCCCCTCCCCTCCCCTCCCACACCCCTTCCCCATCCCCTTCCACACCCCTCCCCTCACCTCCCCCCTCTCCCCTCCCACTCCCCTCACCCCCCCTCTCCCCTCCCACTCCCCTCTCCTCCTCCTCCCCTCTCCTCTCCCCACTCCCCCCCTCCTCTCCCCTCCCCCCCTCTCTCCCCTCCCCTCCCCCCCTCTCTCCCCTCCCCTCAGCCCCCCACTCCCCCCTCCTCCCCTCCCCCTCCCCTCTCCCCTCCCCTCTCCCCTCCCTTCTCCCCTCCCCTCCCTTCTCCCCTCCCCTCTCCCCTCCCCTCTCCCCTCCCCTCCCTTCTCCCCTCCCCTCCCTTCTCCCCTCCCTTCCCTTCTCCCCTCCCTTCTCCCCTCCCTTCTCCCCTCCCTTCTCCCCTCCCCTCCCCTCCCTTCTCCCCTCCCCTCCCTTCTCCCCTCCCCTCCCTTCTCCCCTCCCTTCTCCCCTCTCCCCGCCCCTCTCCACACTCCTCCCTCTCGAGCCCCTCCTCCCCCGGAGCCAATGACCGAGCCTGAAGTCAGTGGCTGTGGGACTGAGAGCCCCTCCCAGCCCAGCTTCGGGCGCCTGTCACCGGCAGAGAGTCGCCGGCAGCGGGATAGAAAGGACGCGTGGGCTCGGTTCGGCTCCCCAGTGAGGGCAGCGGCGGGCGAAGGGGCACCGCGGCGATGGTGTTTCATGGCTTCCAGCAACTTGGTGGACCAGAGGTAGGGAACTGAGCGAAAGGACAACTCTAGCACCGTGCATAATATACCATGCATTAGCCAAACAATGTGTGTACAGTCAGTACAGTGCAATATACAACCCCATGGCTGTAATTAATATACCTTGCAATATATAATGTAATAATGAAGCATAAAGTTTGTAAAACAGTATTATATACCCGGAGTATAAATGCCATGAAAATTAGCTTTTGCAGCAGCATCGCAGTACATTACAGACATGAGCTAACATTGATATAAATTATACAGGCTGTTCGTGTACATTGTTTTACATGTGTATACAATTATTGCAATGCAATAGAACAGATTATACAACAGAGTACTTACTAAAATGTTGCAAAGTAATATATTTTCTAATAATGCTGTTTAGTTGAGTTGTATTTTCTAGCCAAATGTCTAGTTAAACAGTTTATATAACGGAATCCTTACTGAAGTATTGCAATGTAATGTATATTCCGATAATGTTCAGTTGAGTTGTACTTTTCAGCCAGGTAGCTAGTTAAATAGTTTATACAATGGAATATTTATTAAAATATTGCACTGTAATACATATTCCAATAGTAAGGTTCAGTTGAGTTGTACTTTTTAGCCAGATAATAAAGTGAGGGGGATTTCTTCACAACAACAGAAGAGGGCAAGGTGTTGGGTGAAGTATTTTGGAAGGCCACACAGCAAGATCCCAGAAGCAAGAGGAAAATAGGGCTGGGGTAGTTGGGTATACTCGAGACTTAGATGCAAATGAGTTTTGGATCTTAAGGAAATCGATGGATATGGGGTTGGTGCTGAGCCGAACATTTGTCACATTCTGACTGCATGCTGGAGCAGGGCTGAGTTTTTTTGTACACAACCAGTTAATTTGTTCTTTTTTTTTAATGATATAGGTTGATAAAGACTGGGAGATCCACGAGACCCCTTCTGTCAGAGGGTCTAGCTTTAGTACTTACCCGGAATTTAAATTCAGGGTACAATACAGGTCAATATGAATCATTATAAGTTGTAATAAAATATAACACTGCATCAAAATTTAAAACACCTTAAAACATAATACATCATATTATAACAGAGGATCAAATATAATGAATTAAAATGAAATACAATTAGGCTTCTGCTTTTTTTGGAGCTTTTATTTTTGGTTAGTTCAGGTATATTTCTTTAGTTATTTCTTTGGGTTTTTTCGTTTAATGACGACTCCAGGTAAATGTGTCAGCTTTTGGTTTCTGCAACTAAATTGATAAAAAGGATCTGGAGATGTTTAAAGTTATCCGTTGTCACTGGTGACCTTGGGGCGTAATTAGGGTTTGCATCGGTAAGTTATCCACTGGCATTATGTCCACAAAAGTTTGTGCTTAATTTACCCATGGTTCAGGATCTGGATATCACTGCCATTTATTGGCCTTCCCTAATTGTCCTTGAATTTGTTGGGTCACTGTATACTCAAGCTGCATATTAAACCTTTTATATTATCATGTTGCATATGAGGATACAAATTGCGAGCAGGAGCAGGGCACTCAGCCCTTCAAACCTGTGCCACCATTCGATATCATCAAAGGTGACCTGTCATCTCACCTCCCCATTACTGTATCCCCAATAATCTTGCTTGTCAAGAATCTGTCTGCCTTCAAAATATTCGAAGTCCCTGCTTCTGGCACCATTTCAGGAAGAAAGTTCCACTGACTCACTACCCTCTGAGAGGGAAACAAGACTTTGCCCCATCTTTGTTTTAACCCATTATTTTTAAACAGTGGCCCCTTGGTTAGAAACATAGAAAACCTACAGCACAATACAAGCCCTTCGGCCCACAAAGTTGTGCCGAACATGTCCCTGCCTTAGAAATTACTAGGCTTACCCACAGCCCTCTATTTTTCTCAGCTCCATGTACCTATCCAACAGTCTCTTAAAAGAACCTATCGTATCCGCCTCCACCACCGTTGCCAGCAGCCCGTTCCACACACTCACCACTCTCTGAATAAAAAACTTACCCCTGACATCTCCTCTCTGTACCTACTCCCCAGCACCTTAAACCTGTGTCCTCTTGTGGCAACTATTTCAGCCCTTGGAAAAAGCCTCTGACTATCCACGCAATCAATGCCTCTCATCACCTTATACACGTCTATCAGGTCACCCCCTCATCCTCCGTCGCTCCAAGGAGAAAAGGCCGAGTTCACTCAACCTGTGTTCATAGTTGTAGAGGAAAAATCATTTCCACACTCACACTACCAAGACCTCCTATGTTGGATGTTTCAATCAAGTCTTCTCTCTGCTGCAGTGGACTCTGTCCACCTTCTACCCCTCTTCCCCCCACCCCCAGAATGGCCTCGGGGCTCTCCGTTTCTTCCTGGAACACAGACCCAACCAGTTGGCCTATACCAACACTGTCCTCCGTCTGGCAGAACTTGTGCTCACTCTTAATGACTTCTCTTTGGCTCCTCCCACTTTCTCCAAACCTAAGGTGTAGCCATGGGTACTCGTGTAGGCCCCAGCGATGCCTGCCTCTTCATCGGCTACTTGGAACAATCCATATTCCAAACCTACACAGGTAACGCCCACCCAACTCTTTCCCTGCTACATCGCCAGCTGCATTGGGGCTGCTTCCTGCACCCATGCGGAGCTCGTCAGTTTTATCAACTTCCCCTCCCGACTTCCACCCCGCCCTCAAATTAACTTGGTCCATCTCTCGATGAAGGGTCTCGACCCGAAACGTCGACTGTTTATTTCCCTCCATGGGTGCTGCCTGACCTGTTGAGTTCCTCCAGCACTTGGTGCGTGTTGCTCCAGATTCCAGCATCTGCAGAGTCTCTAGTGTCTTTCTTGATCTCTCCGTCCTCATCTTAGGAGGCAGATTATCCACCTATCACCTCCCAGCTTCTGACATCATTCCTACCCTTTCCACTCCCCCCCCCCCCCCCACCATCTGCCTATTACCCTCCTCACCTGGATCCGTCTATCACCCGCCAGCTCTTGATCCACCCCTTCCCCCCCCCCCCCCCACCTTTTATACTGGCTATCTCCCCTCTTTTAGTCCAGATGAAGGGTCTTGACCCAAAACGTCAACTGTCCACTTCCCTCCATGGATGCTGCCTGACCCGCTGGGTTCCTCCAGCAGCTTGCGTGTTGCTCAAGTGGATTCAAGCCTAATCTGTCTAAACTTTCCTAGAACATAAAACACTACAGCACAGTACAGGCCCTTCGGCCCACGATGTTGTGCCGACATTTTATCCTGCTCTAAGATCTATCTAACCCTTCCCTCCCACATAGCCCCCTATTTTTCTATCATTCATGTGTCTATCTAAGGGTCTCTTAAATGTCCCTAATGTATCTGCCCCCACAACCTCTGCCGGCAGTGCGTTCCACACACTCACCACTCTCTGTAAATAAAAAAAAAACTTACCCCTGACATCCCCCTTATACCTTCCTCCAATCACTTTAAAATTATGTCCCCTCGTGTTAGCCATTGTCACCCTGGGAAAAAGTCTCTGACTGTCCACTCGATCTTATGCCTCTTAACATCTTGTACACCTCTATCAAGTCACCTCTCATCCTCCTCCTCTCCAAAGAGAAAAGCCCTAGCTCGCTCAACCTATCCTCATAAAATATGCTCTCCAATCCAGGCAGCATCCTGGTAAATCTCCTCTGCACCCTCTCTAAAGCTTCCACATCCTTCTTGTAATAACAATCCAGTCACTTTGCATCTTAACTGCAGGTTATTAACTGAGTTCTCCTTGTATCAGAGTGGGATTTGAACTCGTGACTACTTCATTCCTAGTCTGCTAACCTCACCACTGCTCCAACCCTGCTCTCCTTGAACCCTGAGAACAATATCCACAAGCTAACTCTTTAAAGCAAAATACATGGTTGGAAATATAAAGATACATTGCCACAGAGAACACAAGAAAATAAGAGCAGGAGTAGGCCACTCGGCCCCTCAAATCTGCCCTACCGTTCAATTCGATCATGGCTGATCTATGCCAGCCGCAACCCGTCTTTTGTGCCAGTTCCCCATCACACTCAATCCCTCGATCTTTCAAATTTTTATCTATCTCTATACCTATATACCTAATGATCCACCTTCTACCACCCTTGGGGGCAGAGAACTCCAGAGATTCACCACCCTCTTGAGGGAAGAAATTTCTGCACACCTCGGTTTTAAATGACCTACCCCTTATTTTGTAACCATGTTCCCCCGTTCGTGACTCTCCCACTCGTGGAAACATCTCAACATCTCCCCTGTCGCCCCTTGGGATCTTGTATATTTGAATAAAGTCACCCCTTATTCTTCTAAGCTCCAAGGAACAAAGACCCAAACCATCTAGCCTCTCTTTGAGACAAGCCTCTCATCCGGAGAATTAATCTTTGGACTGCATCAAAGATTTGTATTGGCATAGGAATTGCTTTTTCTAATTAGTTCCTCAGTAAAAACAGGTAACTAAATTAACACGGTATAATAGATCTGTCCATTTTATATTCTAGATTTGAAATGGTAAATTAACACAGAATATAGCATATGAAATTACTTCACATTGACTCTCAATCCAGGCTGGTACAGCTGTGTAGTACTATGGCAGTGCTACACTGTCAGGGGTGAGTTCTGTTGGGTCTTGTGTGAATGTGAGAGAAAATTGGTTAAACTGGAAAGGGTGCAGAGAGGATTTGCGAGGATGTTGCCAGGACTCGAGGGCCTGAGTTATAGGGAGAGGTTGGCCAGACTAGGTCTTTATTCCTTGGAACGTGGGAGGATGAGGGGCGACCTTGTAGAAATGTTTAAAACTATGATACTGTCCACCATAGATGAGGTGGACATTTAACAGTCTTTTCCCCAGGGTAGGGGAGTCCAAAACTAGGCGGCGTAGGTTTAGGGTGAGAGGGGAAAGATTTAAAAGGGACCCGAGGGGCTACTTTTTCAGACAGAGGGTGGTGAGTGTGTGGAACGAGCTGCCAGAGGAAATGGGTGAGGCAGGTACAATAGAAGCACTTGGATAGGTACATGGAGGGGTGGGGCTTGGAGGGATATGGGCCGAATGCAGGAAATTGGGATGAGAGAAACAGAGGACTGCAGATGCTGGAACCTGGATGAAAAACACGATGATGCTGGAGGAACTCAGCAGGCCAGGCAGCATCCGTGGAGAAAAGCAGGCGGTCAATGTTTCGGGTCAGGACGTTTCTTCAGGACTGAAGATAGGAGAAGGGGAAGCCCGATATATAGGAGGGGAAAGCAGAGCAGTGATAGGTGGACAAAAGAGGGGAGGCGGGGTGGGCACAGGGAGGTGATAAGTAGATGCAGGTAAGAGATAGTGATGGGCAGGTGCGGGGGAGGAGGGGAGAGCAGATCCACCGGGGGACGGGTCAAAGGTAAGGAGAGAGAGAAAAAAGAGAGGCTAGGAAAGGGAAGAGAAGAAGCATGGTGGGGGGGGGGGGTTTGTGGGGAAGGGGGCTGGGGATTACCTGAAGTGGGAGAATTCAATGTTCATGCCGTCAGGCTGCAAGGTTCCAAGACAGAAAATGAGGTGCTCTTCCTCCAGTTTGCGCTTGGAATTCTCCTGGCAGTGGAGGAAGCCGAGGACTGACATATCAGTGACAGTGTGGGAGGGGGAGTTGAAGTGACTGGCAACAGGGAGATGCAGACCGCGGTTATGAACGGAGCGCAGGTGTTCTGCGAAACGCGGTCACCCAGTCTGCGTTTGGCCTCGCCAGTGTAGGGGAGGCCGCACTTGGAGCAACGAATGCAGTAGGTGATATTAAGGGAGGTGCAGGTAAATCTCAGCCTCAGATTGGGACTAGCTGGGTGGGCACCATGGTCGGCATGGACTGGTTGGGCCGAAGGGCCTGTATCCATGTTGCATTGCTCTATGACTCTATAAACAACAGCCATGAGTTTGAAAGAGAGCAGGGGAGTTTATACTGGTGTCCCAGAGCTGATACTTCTCTGCGTGACCTCCATGTCAGGTATATACAATAGTACAGAGTGTTGTTGAGATCAACAGTTGGAATAATGCCCATAGTATTGGTTCTCCCATTCAAAAAATCGATGTACTGGGATTGGGGGCGTAGTCCGAAACAGATGCATCTGGCTAATTCCAGGGATGAGAGGGTTGTCGGATCACAAGTGGATGAAGAAATTAGATCTACATTAGAGTAACACAGCACGGAAACAGGACCTTCGGCCCAACTCGTCTACGCCAACCATCTAAGCTCGTCCCATTTGCCCGTGTTTGGCCCGTGTCCCTCTAAACCTTTCCTACCCACGTACCTGTCCAAATATCGTTTAAATGTTGTTATTGTACCTGCCTCAACCACTTCCTCTGGCAGCTCGTACCGTAAGGAGACACGAGACTTCAGATGGAATCTGGACCAACGAACAAGATGCTGGAGGAACTCAGCGGGTCAGGCAGCATCTGTGGAGGGAAATGGACAGTCGACATTTCGGGTCAAGAGATGTCACCTGTCCATCTCCCTCCCTGCCTGACCCCCTGAGTTCCTCCAGCATCTTGTTTGTAGCTTGTTCCATAGACCCACCATCCTCGGTGTGAAGAAGTTACCCCTCAGGTCCCTTTTAAATCTCTCTGCTCTCACCTTCAACCTGTGCCCTCTAGTTTTTGATTCCCTTTCCCTGGGAAAAAGACTGTGTGCATTCACCCTATCTCTGCTCCTCATGATTTTAAACACCTCTGTAATGTCACCCCTCAGTCTCCTACATTCCCAAGGAATAAAGTCCTAGCCTGCCCAACCTCTCCCTTTGGAGTTTAGAAGAATGAGGGGCAATCATATAAATATCTCAGATCCTGAGGGGACGTGACAGGGTCGGTGTGGAGATGTTTCCATCAGTGGGAGAGTCTCGAACGAGGGGACAGAGTTACAGGATTAGGGGGCGGTCATTTAACACCGAGGTTTGTAGGGACTTCTCGCAGAGGGTGGGCAATCTTTGGAATTCTCTGCTCCACAGTCCCAGGTTCGATCCCGACCTCCAGCGCTGTGTGTGTGTGTGTGTGTGTGTGTCTATATATATATCTATATATATATATATATATATCTATATATATATATATAATAGAGTCTGCACATTCTCCCTGTGACCGCGTGGGTTTCCCCCGGGTGCTCTGGTGCCCTCCCACATCCCAACGACATGCGGGGTCGGTGGGTTAATCGGCCACTGTGAATTGCCCCCTTAGTGTGTGGGTGAGGGGTAGAATCTGAGGAGCAGTTGACAGGAATGTGGGGGGAATAGACAACAGGGGAAAAAGTAGCGGGAGAATGGGATTGTCGGAATAGACTCATTGGGCTGAAATGTAAGGAAATATGGATGGGAGAGAGATCGAGAGAGCTATGGTTTAATGTCTCATTCAGAAGTGTTGGACTGTGCAGCACTCTCTCTCAGCTGACCTTGGGATACTTGCCTTGGATTACTAGCTAGTTCTGAGTCAGGATTCCACAGATAACTTGCAGGAGGAACTCCGTGGGTCGAGCAGCATCTGTGGAGGCGGAGAGATGGTCGACATTTCGGGTCGGGACCCTGCATCAAGACTGAGAGTGAGGAGAGGTGATAACAGGTAGATGGAGGTGAGAGGGAGCGGTGAGATGGGCTTGTAGGTGATAGGAGGAGCCAGGTGAGGGAGGAGGATGATGGGCAGGTGGGAGAGAGTGACATAGGAGCAGAATTAGGCCATTCGGCCCATCAAGTCTACTACACCATTCAGTCTGACTTTTTTCCTTCTCAGCCCCATTCTCCCGCCTTCTCCCCGTAACCCTTAAACCCCCCCCCCCTTACAAGAACCTATCGATCTCTGCCTTAAATACACCCAATGACTTGGCCTCCACTGCCCTCTGTGGCAACGAATTCCACAGATTCACCGCCCTCTGGCTGGAGAAATTCCTCCTCATCTCAGTTCTAAAGGGACGTCCCTTTATTCTGAGGCTGTGCCCTCGGATCCTGGACTCTCCCACTGATGGAAACATTCTCTCCACGTCCGCTCTATCTGGGCCTTTCAGTATCCAGGAGGTTTCAATGAGACTCCCACCATCTCATGGGGTAGTTAGGGATGGGCAAGGAATGCTGGCATTGCCAGCGATACCAAGATCCCCCCAAAAAAATGAATAAATGTTTTTGGGGGTTTGAAGATTTTCCACTAAAAGAGAGAGAGTATCTCATTCAGAAATCAAACAAACCCCCCTACGAGAGAGCTCAGGAAGGGGTGAGGGCTCGGTGAAGGGTGAGGGCTTAGGGTTCAGTGGAGGGCAAACAGGTCATGGGAGGGTGAGGGGGTCAGCGGAGGGTCTGGGTTCAGTGAACAGATCTGTTGCTCTGATCGGCATGGATGAGTTGGGCTGAAGGGTCCCTCTCCTTCTCCCTCCTCCCTCTCCCTCTCCCTCTCTCTGTCAACACCCAGGATACCAGCTCTGACTGTGCTGTGCGTTAACTGAACACGATACGTGATATCTCCTAATATGACTCAGCGACCTTCTGATAACACCTCACTGGGACGGTTCGGGAACCACAGCAGAAAAAGACTTTGTCACGGAGTCACACAGCACAGCAACAGGTCCATGCCGACCAAAGTTCCTATCTGAGCTAATCAGAGTGGTGGGTGCCTGCATCGGGCTGCTAGGGGTGGTGGTGGAGGCAGATATGATAGAGGGGTTTAAGAGGCATTTAGATAGACTCATGAACAGGCAGGGAATGGAGGGGTATGGACCATGTGCAGGCAGATGGGGTTAGTTTAATTTGTCACCATGGTCGGCACAGACATTGTGGGCCGAAGGGCCTGTTCCTGTGCTGTATTGTTCTGTGTTCTAAGCATGTCGTGCTGTTATTACAACTTCCTACCAGTAGACTAAATACTCAGTTGGAAAAGTAGGAAGGTTGTACGTAAGCTGTCTCAGGAGTTGGTGAGGCCACATCTGCAGTACTGAGTACAGTCGTGGGTTCCTTTAAGGAAGGACGTTCGTGCATTGAATGTGGTTCGCTGAAAGTTGACTTGACTGATACCTCGAATGGGCAGGTTGTCTTTTGAGGAAAGGTCGAAGAGGTTCGGTTTGTATCCACTGGAGTTTAGAAGAGGTGATTTGATTGAAATGTCATTGTGACCTTGCACCTTATTGTCTGCCTGCATTGCACTTTCTCTGTAACTGTGACACTTTATTCTGCATTCTGTTATTGTTTTACCTTGTACTACCTCAATGCACTGTTGTAATGAATTGACCTGTATGGACGGTATGCAAAACAAAGTTTTTCACTGTACCTCGGTTCATGTGACAATAATAAACCAACTCACCAAATTTAAATTTACCAATTTGGTATTGGTATTGGTTTATTATTGTCACGTACCGAGGTACAGTGAAAAACTTGTCTTGCATACCGTCCATACAGGTCAATTCATTACACAGTGCAGTTACATTGAGTCAGTACAGAGTGCATTGAGGTAGTACAGGTAAAAACAATAATAGTACAGAGTAAAGTGTCACAGCTACAGAGAAAGTGCAGTGCAATAAGGTGCAAGGTCACAACAAGGTAGATTGTGAGGTCAGAGTCCATCTTATCGTATAAGGGAACTGTTCAATAGTCTTATCACATTGGGATAGAAGCTGTCCTTAAGCCTGTGGTACGTGCCCTCAGATACGTTCCATCTTCTACCTGATGGAAGAGGAGAGAAGAGAGAATGACCCGGGTGGGTAGGGTCTTTGATTATGCAAATTTACCACTTTACAGATTCCCAAAGATATGTGAGTTGGGAGGTTTATATCGGTCACTGTAAAGTGCTCCTAGTGTGTGGGTGGTAGGAAGAATCTGTGGGGGGTGGGGGGAGTTGATGGGAATGTGGGGGGAATAAAACAGGATTGGTGTAAATGGGTGGTTGTTGGTCGGCACGGATTCGAAGGGCCGAAGGGCCTGTTTCTCTGCTGTGTCTCTCTCTGTGCCTCCGCGACTTGAGGATATTTCACCTCGTGGGAGAACCTAGAGCACGGGGTCCCCGTGTGTGTAAAAAAAAAATACAGGTCACCTATTTAAGAGAGGGCAGGTGAAATTCTTCTTCTCAGAGGGCGGTGAGTCGTTGGGACTCTCTTCCTCGAAGGGCAGGGCAAGCAGAGTCTGTGAACATTGTTGAGGCGGAGGGAGACCGATTCTTGACGAGTAAGGGGAGGGGGGGCCGGTGAGAAGTTACAGAGGTATGCGGGAATGTGAAATTAATGTTAGTCAGATGAGCCATGATCACAGGAACAGGCCATTCAGTGCACAATGTTCTCGCTGACCGTGATGCCAAATGAATCTAATTCCACCTGCCTGCACATGATCCATATCCCTCCAATCCCTGCATATTAATGTGTCTGTCTGACTGCCTCGTAAATGCCACTATTGTATCTGCTTCTAACACCACTCTTTGGCTGCAGGTTTCAAGCACCCACCACTCTCTGTGTAAAAAAAACAAAAACTTTCCCCACACATTAAACAAAGGTTAACCACAAGGTTGGATCAGCAGTAAGGAAAGCAAATGCTGTGTTGGCATTCATTTTGAGAGGAATAACGTATAACAGTAAGGAGGTGTTGATGAGGCTCTATGGGGCACTGGTGAGACCTGATTTGGAATGCAGTTTTGGGCTCCTTATCTTAGAAAGGATGTGCTGATGTTGGAGGGGGTTTGGAGAAGATTTACGAGGATGATTCCCGGAATGAAAGGGCTTACATACGATGAGCGATTGTCGGCTCTTGGACTACAGAAGAATGAGAGGGGACCACATGGAAACATTTTGAATGCTGAAAGGACTTATCAGAGTAGATGTGGCTAAGTTGTTTCCCTTGGTGGGTGAGTCCAGGACAAGAGGGCGCAGTCTTAGAATTTGATGGTACCCATTTAGAACAGAAATGAGGAGAAATTTCTCTAGCCAGAGGGTCATGGATTTATGGAATTTGTTGCTATGTACAGGTGCGGAGGCCCGATCATTGGGGGTGTTTGAGGAGGAGATTGATAGGTATCTAATTAGTCAACGTATCAAGGGATATGGGGAAAAGGGCAGGAATTGGGGCTGGATGGGAGAATAGTTTAGCTCATGGTGAGGCAGCGGAGCAGACTCGATGGGCCGCATGGCCTACTTCCGCTCCTTTATCTTGTGATTTCCCTTAAACTTCCCCCGCCCCTCACCTTTAAGCTGCGCCTTCTAGTATTTGACATTCCTACCCTGGGAAAGAAGTTGTCTAATAATTTTATAATGTTCGTAACCCAGGGTGGTATGTAGTGGTGCGGGGGAAAGTGAGGGAAGAGGTGTGACGGGAAAGGGCAGAAGATATAAGCAACGATGTGTAACAGAAAGTCAAAAGTTTAAAAAGTCAAAGCTTAAAGTTCTTTATCTGAATCCATGTGACATTTGGAACAAGAGTTGACAACACAAATAGCAACATATGAATGTGATCTCATTGCTATTACAGTGATGTGTTGCAATGGGACCAGCAATGATGCAAAACAAATACAGGCTGCTGGAGGAACTCAGCGGCTTGAGCAGCATCTGTGGAGGCAGAGGGATGGTCGACGTTTCGGGTCAGGACCCTTCATTAGGACTGAGAGTGTAGAGGGGAGTTGGCCGGTACAAAGAGTTGAACATACCCGGGGACAGGCTATTTTAGATTTGGACGAAAAGTCAAAAAAAAAAAGTCGTGTTTATTGTCACCTGCACGAGGGTGCAGAGATTTACCAGGAAGCTTCGCGGATTGGAGAGCATGTCTTATGAGGATAGGTTGAGCGAGCTAGGGCTTTTCTCTTTGGAGAGAAGGAGGATGAGAAGCGACTTGATAGAGGTGTACAAGATGATAAGAGGCATAGATCGAGTGGACAGTCAGAGACTTTTCCCCAGGGCGACAATGACTAACATGAGGGGACATAATTTTAAGGTGATTGGAGGAAGGTATAAGGGGGATGTCAGGGGGTAAGTTTTTTACACAGAGAGTGGTGGGTGTGTGGAACGCACTGCCGTCAAAGGTTGTGGGGGCAGATACATTAGGGACATTTAAGGTACTCTTAGATAGACACGTGAATGATAGAAAAATAAGGGGCTATGTGGGAGGGAAGGGTTAGATAGATCTTAGAGCAGGATAAAATGTCGGCACAACATTGCAGGCTGAAGGGCCTGTACTGTGCTGTAATGTTCTATGTTCTATGTAAGTCTAGGTCTGCACAGGTACAATGAAAAACTTACTTGCAGCAGCATCACAGGCACAGAGCATCAGAGGCACAACATTCACAAGAAAAACATAGATTAAACATAAATTATGCACAATTTTTTTTAACACAATTAGAACAAAAAAAGTCCAATTTAGTGCAAAGTGGTCATAGTGTTGCTATACTGACGTAGTGATTAAGGTTGTGCTGGTTGGTTCAAGAACCAAATGGTTGAAGGGAAGTAGCTGTTCCTGAACCTGGTGGTGTGGGACTTCAGGCTTCTGTACCTCCTGCCTGAGAAGATGGCATGGCCCAGATGGTGGGGATCTTTGATGATGGATGTTGCCTTCTTGAGGCAGCACCTCCTGTAGATACTCCTGATGGTGGGGAGAGATGTCCCTGTGATGTATTGGGCTGAGTCCACTACTCTCCGCAGCTTCTTGCATTCCTGCGCATTCAAATTGGCGTACCAGACCGTGATGCAACCAGTCAGGACACCTTCAACAGTACATCTGTAGACGTTTGTTAGAATGTTCGGTACAAGCTGAACCTCCTTCACCTCCTAAGACGGTAAAGATGCTGGCATGCCTTCTTTGTGATTGCATTAAATTTTATTTGCCAGTTTATTTAACCAACCTCTATCCTTTTCTGTCCTTCTTAAATCCTCTTCACTTCCCTACCCATCTTGAGTCATCAGCAAGTTCAGCATTCATATCCCTGGCTCCTTCACCCACCTCACTCCTAAGTCCAAGGTTATGGGGCGTTGAGATATGGGAAATGGGTCCTACATGGAAATGTAAGGTAAGGCACCACCTCCAGCTTTGGGACTGAGGTTCCATCCTGGGATGGGGTCAGTCTAAAACCTGTCTCCATCATGCAGATCCCATGGACTGGCCAGCAATATTTGTGCACCCCCTTCTCCTCTCTTTACTTGCTCCTGCCTCTCTCCAGAGGCAATGGAGTCAGGGTTATCCCATAGTTCCTAGCAGCAGTGAAAGCCACCTATTTGAAACAATGGGCAGTGATGCTTCACTCAGAGACTGGGAGATTCCACTGGAGGTGGGAGCAGGGGGTGTGGGTTACGGGGCAAAGGTGAAGACTGCCCCTTGTTGAAATGCTTATAGACCAGGTATCATTGTGATAGGGTAACCTGTTCCTGGCCTGTCTCTCAGTCTTACTCAGACCCATAACTTCTGTCTAATATCAGAATCAGGTTTATTGTCACTGACGTATGTTGTGAAATGTGTTGTTTTGCGGCAGCAGTACAGTGCAAAGACATAAAAATTACTATAAGTTACAAAAATAAATAAATAGTGCAAAAGAGGAATAACAAGGTGGTGTTGATGGGCTCATCGACCGTTCAGAAATCTGACGGCAGAGGGGAAGAAGCTGTTCCTGAATCGTTGAGTGTGAGTCTTCAGGCTCCTGTACCTCCTCCCTGATGGTAGTAACGAGAAGAGGGCATGTCCCAGGTGGTGAGGGTCCTTAGTGATGGATGCCACCTTCTTGAGGCACCGCCTCTTGAAGATGTCCTCGATGGCGGGGAGGGTTGTGCCCGTGATGGAGCTGGCTGAGTCTACAACCCTCTGCAGCCTCTTGCGATCCTGTGCATTGGAGCCTCCATACCAGGCGGTGATGCAACCAGTCAGAATGCTCTCCACTGTACATCTGTAGAAATTTGCAAGAGTCTTTGGTGACTTACCAAATCTTCTCAAACTCCTAACGAAGTAGAGCTGCTGGCGTGCCTTCTTCATGATCGGATCAATGTGTTGGGCCCAGGATAGATCCTCTGAGATGTTGACGCCCAGGAACTTGAAGCTGCTCACCCTTTCCACCGCTGAGCCCTTAATGAGGACTGGTGTGTGTTGTCCTGACTTCCCCTTCCTGAAGTCCACAATCAGTTCCTTGGTCTTGCTGACGTTGAGGGCGAGGTTGTTGTTGCAATACCACTCAACCAGCCGATCTACCTCACTCCTGTACGCCTCCTCATTGCCACTGGAGACTGGATCAAGGAGATGTTTGGAATCTGCTCCATCCCTCCTGGATTTCCTTTGGAATTGGCTGGTGATCCCTTCATAAAAACACTCGCCATGTACAAACTCACCTGGTGGACAGCCCACCCATCGAACCAGATGTGTGGTGCACAGTTCCGGTCAGCACAGCGTAGGGAGGATGTGATTGCGATGGAGAGGGTGCAGACGGGGTTCAGCAGGACGTTGCCTGGGATGGAACATTTCCATTATGAGGAGAGATTAGACAGGCTGGGTCCGTTTTCCCTGGGGTGTAGGAGGCTGAGGGGTGACCTGATACAACATTATCAGGTGTAGAACATAGAACATGGAACAGTACAGCACAGGAACAGGCCCTTCGGCCCACCATGTTGTGCTGAATTAATTAAGCTAACAATACCTAATTACACTAATCCCTTCTGCCTGCACACGGTCCATATCACTCCATTCTCTGCACATTCACGTGCCTGTCTAAGAGCCTCTTAAACCCCTCTATTGTATCTGCCTCCACCCCCACCCCTGGCAGCACATTCCAGGCACCCACCACTCTCCGCGTAAAAAAAAAACTTGCCCCACACATCTCCTTTGAACTTCCCCCCCTCACCTTCAATGCTTACCCTCTGGTATCAGACTTTTCAACCCTGGGAGAAAGATACCGGCTGTCTACTCTATCTATGCCTCTCTTAATATTATAAACCTCTATCAGGTCTCCCCTCAGCCTCCACTGCTCCAGAGAAAACAACCCGAGTTTGTCCAACCTCTCACGGATAGGGTAGATGATAAGAATCTTTTTCCCATGGAGGAGGTGTCCAAAACAAAAGGGCATCAGTATAAGGTGAGAGGTTTAGAGGGGATCTGAGGGGGAATTTTTTCACCAGACAGTGGTTGGAAGCTGGAACCCATGGCCTGTGGTGTTGCTGAGTGATTGGCCGCATCCCAGTTCAAAATATTTGGCAACAGATGGGCCGTTCTTGGGTGGCGCCTCTGTGGACGGTGAGTGGGAGTGAGGGACGGTGGGAGGACTCTTCTGTCACCCTAACGTGTCCTCGTCTTTTCCCGTGTTGCAGAGAATCACAGGGTCCCTGATCCTGGCGGTGTTCACGGCCGTACTGGGATCTCTGCAGTTCGGGTACAACCTTGGCGTCATCAATGCTCCACAGAAGGTGAGAAGGAGTGAGTGACGGAGGGAGAGTGGGAGAGAGAGTGTTTGAGAGAGAGAGAAAAAGTGAGTGTGTCACAGTGAGAGAGAGTAAGAAGAGAGTGTGCGAGGGAGAGAGGGCGTGTGTGGCGAGGGGTAAAGGGAGGGAGCGGAGCGCGCGTGCGGGGAGGGGCGGAGGGAGGGATGGCGCGTGCGGGGAGGGGCGGAGGGAGGGACCGCACGTGCGGGGAAGGGTAGAGGGAGTGTGTGCGGGGGGGGCGTAGAGGGAGGGGGGGAGAGAGAGTCTTGGCAAATGAGGGACAGAGCGATTAAAAGAGGGTGAACCTAAGAGAGAGAGACAGAGTCGGCACAAGAGGGACAGAGGGAAGCTAGAGGCAAAGAGTTAAGTCAAGAGAGGTGAGAAGAGAGAGAGAACCAGAACAAGGTGGTGATTGTGAGCAGGATATGAAGTAACAATGAGTGAAGGAGAGAGGAAAGAAAGTATAGAAAAGGAAGTCAGTGGCGCAGCGGGTAGAGCTGCTGCCTCACAGCTCCAGAGACGCGGGTTCAATACCGACCTCTGGCGCTGTGTGTGTGTGGAGTTTGCACCTTCTCCCTGTGACCGTGTGGGCTTCCCCCGGGGGCTCTTGGTTCCATGGGTTAATCGGCTGCTGTGAATCACACCCCCCCCCCCCCCCAGTGTGTGGGTGAGGGGTGAAATCTGGGGTGAGTTGATGGGAATGTGGGGAGAACGAAATGGCATCGGTGTAAACGGGTGGTTGATGGACGGCACGGACTCGGTGGGCCGAAGGGCCTGTTTCCTTGCTGGACGAGTCCACGATTCCATAAAAGCGAGAGTGTGACAGAGAGGGAGAGTTAGGGGGGATATCTTCGCCATGGGCAGGAGCGGTGTTAGAGGCAGTGGGCTATTCCTGGGCTGAAATGTGGGGAGGTTACACAGGCCTGAACTGTATTCCCAGGAGCTTCGATGGCTTAGGAGAGATTTGATTAATGTTTTCAGGAATTAGGTGGAACTGATTGGAGGACAGGGAGTCTATTCCAGTTGAAAAAGATCTGGGGATTGGAATTAAGATTCCATAAGTGAATTCCAGCTGGAAATTTTGAGCTCTCCTGCAAAAACTTGCTTATTACAACACAGGAGGCTATTTGCTCCATCAGGTCCATCCTAGCTCCGGGGAGAGCAATTCCAAGTGTCTCCTCTCCCCTCATTCCTCTGTAGCCATGGCAACTGACGGTGGCCCAGTGCTGAGGTTGATGGACGGGCAGATCTGAGGTGCTCGGGACATGAGGATCGGTGGAGGTGCAGTTAGATCCACAAATCCTCCGGGATTTTTATGGAATGGTTGAACGTTAGGCTCGAGGGTTGGAGGGGCCCTATGAGGTGGGTAAAGGGGAGAGGGGGAGAGGCAGTGAAAGAGAGAGAGAGGGGGGAGAGGTAGGGAGGGTGCGAGGGGGGGAGGTGGGGAAGGTGAGGGAGGGGGGAGATGGGGAAGGTGTGAGGGGAAGGTGCAAGGGAGAGGGAGAGGTGGGGAAGGTGTGGGGGGGGGAGGTAGGGAAGGTGCGGGTGCGAGGGAGGGGTGGGGAAGGTGCGAGGGAGGGGGGAAGGTGCGAGGGAGGGGGAGGTGGGGAAGATGGGGGGAGGTAGGGAAGGTGCGGGTGCGAGGGAGGGGTGGGGAAGGTGCGAGGGAGGGGTGGGGAAGGTGCGAGGGAGGGGGGAAGGTGCGAGGGAGGGGTGGGGGTGCGAGGGAGGGGGGAAGGTGCGAGGGAGGGGGGAAGGTGCGAGGGAGGGGTGGGGGTGCGAGGGAGGGGGAAGGTGCGAGGGAGGGGGGGGAGGGGGGAAGGTGCGAGGGAGGGGGGGGAGGGGGGAAGGTGCGAGGGAGGGGTGGGGAAGGTGCGAGGGAGGGGGGAAGGTGCGAGGGAGGGGGAGGTGGGGAAGATGGGAGGTAGGGAAGGTGCGGGTGCGAGGGAGGGGTGGGGAAGGTGCGAGGGAGGGGTGGGGAAGGTGCGAGGGAGGGGGGAGGGGGGAAGGTGCGAGGGAGGGGTGGGGAAGGTGCGAGGGAGGGGGGAAGGTGAGAGGGAGGGGTGGGGAAGGTGCGAGGGAGGGGGAGGTGGGGAAGATGGGGGTAGGGAAGGTGCGGGTGAGAGGGAGGGGTGGGGAAGGTGCGGCGGGGAGATAGAGAGCTTGAGAGAGTGAAGGAAAGTGAGGGAGGGAAGGTGAGCAAAAAGCAAGGTAGTGGTGAGCTGGAGTGAGTGAAAGATGGGGGAGAGGTAGTGGAGGGAGGTAGGGAAGGTGAGAGGCGTCGGGAAAGGGTTAACGTTGGCTCAGTGCTGACGGGTGTGGGCAGGACTGGCAGTCAGTCAGCTGTGGGGCACGTGTGCAGGCTGCGTCTGTGGGACGGACCCTGGTGACCGGCCGCAGGGGGGAGCACGTGGGCACAGACGGACAGGTGGCCAAGGTCTGCCGGTCTGGGCCAGGGGTGTCCCTGCGGCCTTGGCAAGGGCCCAGACCCTCACGGGGTTAAGTCTCCTGGCCTTGTGGGTGGCTTTCTAAGGGAGGGGGCGGTGAGGTACAGCCCTCTCTCGGGTGGGGTGTCATCGCCGGGCCGATGATTGTGCACACATGCCTGCAAAAAAGTGTGGGTATGCAACCTTACACTCGTAATGTGGAGAGACACAGGCACACACACTCAAACGCAGGCTCGTGTCCACAAATACATGTGCACAGAAACACTGGGATACACGCACTCCCTCACTCAAACAGAGAAACATTCTCTCACACACAACGGACACACACCCACACACAGACACACACTCAGGCATACACACTCACACACCCACTCACACACAGATGCACAAAGTCATGGCCATACATTTGGTTACACACTTATACACACACACTTATACACTCTCTCTCTCTCTCTCTCTCTCTCTCTCTCTCTCATGCACATGCTCATATGTCAATTTACTCACACACATGTACCAATGATTGTACATTCATTTGCACACAGACTTGCATGCAAACAGCAAAACATACTGATTGTTTTGTGAAGTTCAGTATTGTACCCGTAACGGTGAATTAGTAGCCCTGGTTATTGCGAGCTGTTCTCCCATTCTGTGTGAACAGATAGGTGCAGGCAGTGACACAGTGGCTCGCCTCTTCTCTCCTCCCTCAGATAGCCATGGGTTGAATTCCCTGAGGGACTGCTGTGGTGTTTGGGTGACGTTAGACAGTGTCCTGCCCACACAGTGAGGATGTCTTGTAAAGTATCCGAGCCTGCTCTTGAAAAAAGGTTCCTTGGTCTAATGTTCAACCCACAGGCAGTGTCACTTCCGAAAGGTGGTCTGTAATCACAGCGTCGCTGGTGGGATCTTGCTGTTCACTGCTTTTCAGGTCCCATATCCCACACAACAACAGACTTTAAAATCATTGGCTACAAGGGTTGGGGTTTTGTGTGTGTTAGTGTGTCTGTTAGCACATCTGTATGTGTCTGTTAGCGTGTCTGTGTGTTAGTGTGTGTGTGTGTGTCTGTTGCGGGTGTGTGTGACTGTGTGTTAGCATGTTCATGTGTCTGTGTTAGTATTTCTGTGTGTGTGTTAGCATGTCTGTCTGTGTGTGACCGTGTGTCTGCCTGTGTGGTTCATGTATGTGAGTGTGTGTGTTTGTGTGTGTCTCTCTCTATGTGAGTATATATTTATGTGAGTGTGTATGACTGTGTCTATGTGTGTGTGTGTTTGTGTGTATGGGTGTGTCACAGTGCAGAGACTGCTCTGTGAACAGCACTGTGAAATGGATTGAGCTGGTGGGGTGGCCAGTGGGATTGGAAGTTGTGATGGTCACTGCAGTCGAATATCCCACCAACCCTCGCCCTGTGCCAGTGTCTGGGACCCTTGGCTGTGAGACAAGACTGCAGGGTGGTGAAGCCGTGACTGGAAACTAACTTAACCTCCTCCACTCCATCCCCCTCTTTCCACCACCTCCGCTCCCCCCCCCCCCCCCCCCCCCCCCCGGGACACCCTCCCTCCACTGCAGATAATCGAGCGAAGCTACAATGAGACCTGGATGAGGCGGCAAACGGGCGTGGATCACCCGCGGCCAATCGACCAATCGGTGCTCACCACCCTCTGGAGCCTGTCGGTCGCCATTTTCTCTGTCGGGGGGATGGTGTCCTCGCTACTGGTGGGCACACTCGCCGAGTGGCTGGGCAGGTAAAATCGGCCGGGGTGGGAGCGGGAGAGGGAGCTCGGGGAGGCCAGTGCCATGTCGGAGTTGGTTCCAATGCCCCGTCCCCACCCCCTCAACGTCAACCATTAACCATATTGTGGTTAAGGCACCACGGTTGACCTCGGCACCCTTGGGTCTTGTGGTGGTGGTGGTGGGATGAGTAGGGGGACAAGGCATTGGAGGGGGTGTTGCCCTGTCCCATTGCTGCCCGTTCACCCCCCTCCCCCCACACTAGTAGGAAGAGGGCGGATGTGTAGAGGGAGATACTCGGCTGTGAAGATACAGGGCTGATTCCGCTCCCCCCCCCCCCTCCGTTCCCCACTCCCCAGGCAGGTGAAGGTAAAAGGAGGGGATGGGTCAAGTTGGCCACGTGGTAGGACCGCTGCCTCGCGGCTCCAACAGCCCAGGTTCGATCCCGACCTCCACCGCAGAGATCGGGATTTAGCCTGGGCCACTGGAGTTGTCTTTTCAAAGGTGCGACATACAATCTGTGCTGCTCGACCCGCTGAGTTCCTCTGGCAGATTGTTTGTTGCTCCAGATTCCAGCATCTGCAGTCTTCTTGTCTCCTTTTGTTCAAAGGTACCTCGGTATCCTTATACACAACATGCCAAAGTGGTACGTTGGCCTCTAATGCAAGAGGATTTGAGTGCAGGAGATGTCCCAGTACAGTTTTCGAAGGCCTCGATGATATCACACCCGGAGTATTGTGTCTGGTCTTGCTGTCCATCACCATTGTGGGCAAGATCTCAAACTCCGATGAGGCGGAGTACAGGAAGGAGATCGAGAGCTAAGTGACGTGGTGTCAGGTCAACAACCTCTCCCTCAATGTCAGCAAAACAAAGGTGCTGGTCATTGACTTCAGGAAGCGGGGTGGAGTACACGCCCCTGTCTGCATCAGTGGTGCTGAGGGGGAGGTGGTTGAGAGCTTCAAGTTCCAAGGTGTAAACACCACTAACAATTTGTCCTGGTCCAGCCACATGGACACTATGGCCAAGAAAGGACACCAGCACCTCTACTTCCTCAGAACCATAGAACACTACAGCACAGAAAACAGGCCATTCGGCCATTCTAGTCTGTGCTGAAACTTTATTCCACTAGTCCCATTGACCTGCACCCAGTCCATAACCCTCCAGACCTCTCCTGTCCATGTATCTATCCAAGTTATTCTTAAGAGTGAGCTGGCAGTTACCACGTCAGACGGCAGCCCGTTCTACACTCCCACCACTCTCTGAGTGAAGATGTTCCCCCTAAACCTTTCCCCTTTCACCCTAAAGCCATGTCCTCTCATACTTATCTCTCCTAATCTAGGTGGAAAGAGACTGCTCCCATTTACTCTGTCTATACCCCTCATAATTTTGTAAACCTCTATCAAATCTCCCCTCATTCTTCTACACTCCAAGGAATAAAGTCCTAACCTGTTCAATCTTTCCCTGTAACTCAATTCCTGAAGACCCAGCAACATTCTAGTAAATCTTCTCTGCACTCTTTCAATCTTACTGATATTCTTCCTATAGTTAGGTGACCAGAACTGCGCACAAGGTTCCCTGGAAGGCTGAGGAAATTCGGCATGTCCCCATTGACACTCACCAATTTTTGTCGATGCACCATAGAAAGCATCCTATCCGGATGCATCACGGCTTGGTATGGCGGCTGCTCTGCCCAGAACCACAAGAAACTGCGAGAGTTCGGCACAGCTTTGTGGGCCGAAGGGCCTGAATTGTGCTGTAATTGTTCTATGAGTTGTGGACACAGCCCAGTCCATCACGGAAACCAGCCTCCCCTCCATTGATTCCGTCGACACTTCCCGCTGCCTCGGGGAAAGCAGCCGACTTAATCAAGGACCCCTCCCACCCCGTCATTCCCTCTTTCCCCCCCCCCCTCCCATCAGGCAGAAGATACAAAGCCTGAGAACATATACCACCAGGCTAAGGGACAGTTTCTATCCCGCAGTTATCAGACCCTTGAACGGACCTCTCATATGCTAACGATGAACTCTTGATCTCCCAATCTACCTCATCACGGCCCTTGCACTTTACCTGTCTTTATTTGAATCTACACTCCAAGGAATAAAGTCCTGGCCTGCCCCAACTCCTCCCTATAACCCAGGCCCTCAAGTCCTGGCAACTTCATAAATCCCCTTTGCACTCTTTCCAGTTTAATGACGTCTTTCCTATAACCGAGTGACCAAAACTGTCCACGATACTCCCAAGTGCGGCCTCACCGACGTCCTGTACAACTGCAGCATAAGTCTTGGTTAGGAGACTAGAGATGAGCTCATTGCAAAGTGCGACATTCCCGCAGGGCCTGACGGCAGGAGGTAGGGATGGTGTTTCTTCCGACTGAGGAGTCTAAGACCAGGGGTTACAGTTTCACAATAACGGGAAGGACGTTTAGCTGGGAGATGAGATTTCTTCATGCGGAGGGTGGTGAATCTTTGGAATATTCTATCCTGAAAGGCCAAGAGATTTCCGGATAATCAACTAATCCAGGGATATGGCAGAAAAGTGGTGCGGAGATCGAATATCATGACCTTGATGAACGTTGGAGGAAGCTCAGAGGTTGATAACGTTCTCTGGGTTCTGATGACCTCTCCCACCTCAGAGGGTTAGTGAGGCTCCATCCTTGGTTGGATTCATTATGGGGATCAACAGATCTCCAGGTATTAAAGGAATCGAGAGATACGGAGATGGGGCAGGGAAATGGTGTTGAGCTAGAAGATCGGCTGTGGTTTCGTTGAATGGCGGAGTAGATTTGAGGGGCCGAATGTCCTCGTGCTGCTATTTTGTGTGCTCTTTTGATTGGCTCACCAACACGTAACCTTGTCCAACAGGAAGAAAGCCATGCTGGTCAACAATAGCCTTGCTATGATTGGAGGAATACTGATGGGGCTGTCTAAGTACTGCCAATCCTACGAGATGCTAATCCTCGGCCGCTTTGTCATTGGTGCATACTCTGGTGAGTTGCCTAGCAATTTCTGAGCCCAGTCTTGTGATTGGTGGATGCCGTGAGCTAATGGTGCCCTGTGCTCCGGCAGGCATCTCATCCGGCTTGGTCCCGATTTACATCGGAGAGATTTCTCCCACCAGTTTACGAGGGATGTTGGGAACGTTGCACCAACTTGGCATTGTATCCGGGATCCTCATTGCTCAGGTACGTTACGGAATATCCGGATACGGGATGGGGCGGAAGAGGGTTCTGCAATCTCGGGTGCAGGACAGTGCAGTCGGGAATCTGGAAAATTCGGATGCAGGACACTGGGGAAAGGAATCTGGGAAAGAGTGTCAAGGAATCTTGGACACAGGACACTGAATCTGGGAATCTCAGATACAGGGAAGGGAGTCCAGGAATCTGGAATGCGGAACACTGCGGCAGGGAGTCTTGGAACCTTAGGTTGGGGACATTGCACTCGGGAGTGCTGGAATCCAGTAACCTTGGCTAATAGATATTGGGAAAGAACTTTCAGGACTCTGGGATATGGGACGCTGTGATAAGGATTCTGGGAATCCTGTTCAGGGGGCATTGAGATTGGGAGTCCTGTAATTTTGGACATCAGACCCTGGAATCTTCCATGCAGGACACCTGGGATAGAAGGTTTGGGAATCCTGGATCCAGGACACAGGGACAGAGGGTTTGGGATAAGGGCAGAGTTTCCGGAAATCCTGGATACAGGATGTTGGGGCCAAGAGTTGTGGCATTTTGGGTGTAGGACTCTGGGGGTAGAGAATCCGGTAACCTTGGACACGGGACAAATTTCCTCTAGGATACAGGTACGAGTGTGGTTGGGAATGGCCAGGCACAGCAGGGTAAATTGGTAAATTTGTCATTGGTTTATTATTGTCACCTGTACCGAGGTACAGTGGAAAAACTTTGTTCTGCATGCCATCCAGACAGATCATTTCATCACATCACTACATCGAGGTAGTACAAAGGGAAAACAATAACAGAATGCAGAATAAAGTGTTACAGTTACAGAGAAAGTGCAGTGCAGGCAGACAATAAGGTGCAAAGGCCATGATGAGGTAGATTGTGAGGTCAAGAGTCCACCTTTATTGTACTAGGGGACCGTTTAATAGTCTTATAACAGCGGGATAGAAGCTGTCCTTGAGCCTGTTGGTACATGTTTTCAGGCTTTTGTATCTTCTGCCCGATGGGAGGAGGGAGAAGAGAGAATGTCCAGGGTGGGAGGCATCTTTGATTAAGTTGGCTGCTTTCCTGAGGCAGCGGAAAGTGTAGACAGAGTCCATGGAGGGGAGGCTGGTTTCTGTGATGTGCTGAGCTGTGTCCACAGCCCTCTGCAGTTTCTTGCAGTCGCAGGCAGAGCAGTTGCCGTACCAAGCCGTGGTGCATCGGGATAGGATGCTTTCTAGGGTGCATCTGTAAAGATTGGGAGGGTAAGCTAGAAGTGACAGCCAATGGCATCACAGTGGAGACGGGCAGGCTGAGGCCTAGATGGGGCCTAATGGAGAGGCTTTCTTTGTGTCTCTTGACAGATCTTTGGCCTGGATGTCATCCTGGGGACAGATGAACTCTGGCCGTTCCTCCTGGCAATCACTGTGTTGCCGGCCATCCTTCAGGCTGCCCTGCTTCCCCTCTGCCCGGAGAGCCCCCGCTTCCTCTACATCATGCGCAACGAGGAGAGCAAGGCCAAGATATGTGAGTGGGCATCTTCTCCCTGCTGACCTCCAGAGACTCCGGTTCGATCCTGACCTCCGGCGCTCTCTCTGTATGTGTGCGTGCGTGTGGAGTTTGCACGCTTTCCCTGTGACTGTGTTGGGTTTCCCCCCCCGGGTGTTCCCTCCCACATCCCAACAATGTGTGGGGTCGGTGGGTTAATCGGTCACTGTAAATTGCCCCCCAAGTGTGTGGGTGAGGGGTAGAATCTGGGGGGGACGATGGGAACGGGGGGAGAATAAAATGGGATTGGTGTAAATGGAGGGTTGATGGTTGTCAGAGACAGCAGGCCGTAAGTGGTTGTCACGGACAGTAGGCCGCAGGGCCTGTTTCCGTCCCGTGCGACTCTATAAACCCTGAGTCTCCTGTGGCCCAAGATGGGAGCAGGGCACAGCGCAGAAGGAAACTGATACTGGCTGTGTGTCAAACAAAGCAGCACGTTCCACTGAACTGCGCTGAGATCTCACTCAGATCCAGATCCTCCTCGAACACTCCCACTGGGTCTGCCTCCCCTTCAATCCCCAGCCGGGAATTCCAGAATTCCAGGCTTGTATCAAGGAATTTTTCTTCAGATCACTTTCAGCTCTGCTGTCAGTCACCTTCATTCTGTGACTGGCTCCACCACCACCACACCCCCACCCCCCCACTCCCCCTTGATCCCTGCCCCAATGTCTCCCCTACTGTACGCATCCTAAACCACCTCCAGATCTCCCAACCTGCACTCTTCCCGGCAGAATGAGCCCCGGCTCCTCCAGTCAGCTGGAACTTCGATAGTCAGAACTTGGACTTTGGAGGTGGAGGCCTGGTAGGTCTTCCGAACTATCGGAGGTTCTTCCTATTAGGTCCCCATCATGCTTTTAATTCACTTTTTTTTTTAGGTGCTTGCACACTAGCATAATCTGTTTTCCAATGAACCCGGTGGGTTTAAAAGGGAGTGGGAAACGGGGTCCCGGTGGGTTTAAAGGGAGCGGGAAACGGGGTCCCGGTGGGTTTAAAGGGAGCGGGAAACGGGGTCCCGGTGGGTTTAAAGGGAGCGGGAAACGGGGTCCCGGTGGGTTTAAAGGGAGCGGGAAACGGGGTCCCGGTGGGTTTAAAGGGAGCGGGAAACGGGGTCCCGGTGGGTTTAAAGGGAGCGGGAACCAGTGCACTGCAGAGTCAGATGCCAAACCACAAGGATTAGATGGATAGCGGATTATCGGACTTCCACTAACAGTTCCGGAGTCCTTTCCGTGCCTCTCTCCATGTGGGGTAATTGCCGTCCAGTTGTAACCTGCCCCTCTGGTGTCCCACACAGGTCTGAGGGCACTCACAGGGCAACAGGACGTCACTCCGTCCCTCTCAGAGATGAAGGACGAGAAGCAGAGGATGGACATGGAGCGCAAGGTGACCGTGGCTCAGCTCTTCAGGAGCCCCATGTACCGGCAGCCCATCTTCATCGCCATCATGCTGCAACTCTCTCAGCAACTATCGGGCATCAACGCCGTGAGTATCCGTGGCCTCCAGCTCTGGCCCCATCCCGGTTACCCCTCACCCTTCCCCCGACTCCTCACACCCATTCCCACAAGCTCCTACACTGGGGAGTGCTTCATGCCTTCGATCTTCAGGATCTGGGCAATGCCCCCATTTTTTGCCCATCCCTAGTTGCCCCCCCTGAGTAGCTGGCTTGGTCCATTCCGGGGGACACTTATTGGAGTCACAATCACAAACCGTTAGCTTGTCTTTATCCAGTCTGTGGCAACTAAAATATATTGTAAAATATTTATATTCAGTAAACTGGAGTCATAGACCATCAGGAGCCTCTGCCCTGAACGATGTGTTGGACTTTGAACAGCGACCTGGTACTTTTTGGGGAATTATTACTTAAGACCAGCGGTTGTTCAAGATTGTTATCCCATGAATCCCGCTCCTCTTGAATCCCACTCCAAGTTTATTATTGTTTTATAGGCCTTCCTGAGGTTTGTTGCCCAGAGCTGTTCAAGTGTATTGCCACGGGCATAATACACACGGTATAAATGCCATGAAAATTAGTGGGTTTTTTTGCAGTAGTGCAGTACGTTACAAACATGACAAACGTAAGTCAAAGTGGAGTTTACTGTCACAAGCACAAGTTCATGTGTGCACAGGTGCAATGAAAAACTTACTTGCAGCAGCATCACAGGCACACAGCATCAGAGACACAACATTCACAAGAAAAACATAAATTAAACATAAATTATACGCAATTTTTACAAGAAAGAACACAATTAGAACAAAAAAATCCATTTTAGTGCAAAGTGGTCACAGTGTCGCTATACTGAGGCAGTGATTAGGGTTGTGCAGGTTGGTTCAAGAACCGAATGGTTGAAGGGAAGTAGCTGTTCCTGAACCTGGTGGTGTGGGACTTCAGGCTTCTGTACCTCCTGCCTGATGGGAGCTGCGAGAAGATGGCATGGACCTGATGATGGGGATCTTTGATGATGGATGTTGCCTTCTTGAGGCAGCACCTCCTGTAGATACTCCCGATGGTGGGGAGGGAGGTGCCCATGAGGTGTTGGGCTGAGTCCACTACTCTCTGTAGCTTCTTACGTTCCTGAGCATGCGAATTTAACATGAACTTAAATGAACATAGATTATACATAACTTACACGACAAAATAAACATAACGACACTGGTGCAAGTTGAGAGACAGAAAAAGAAGTATAGTCCGAGGTAGTGTTGGGGTTTTTCAGGTGGGTTCAAGAACCTGACGGCAGTGGGGAAGAAGCTGTTGTTGAACCTTGAGGTGTGGGTCTTTGGGCTTCTGTACCTCCTGCCTGATGGCAGCATCAAGAAGAGGGCTCGTCCCGGATGGTGGGGGTCCCTGATGGTGGATGTTGCCTTCCTGAGACATCTCCCGTAGATGCCCTCGACTGTGGGGAGAGCTGTCCCCATGATGGTACTGGCTGAGTCCCACCACTCTCTGTAGCCTCTTGCGTTCCTGTGAGTTGAAGTTCCCACACCAGGCCGCGATGCACCCAGTCAGAACGCTCTCCACTGTACATCTGTAGAAGTTTGTCAGAGTCTTCGATGACATGCCGAGTCTCCATAACCTTCTAAGAAAGTAGAGACACTGGCGAGCCTTTTAGAATCTCACTTCCCCTTGAATCCCACTCTCCCACTCTCTTCCTGAAGTTCTTAAGGAGTGCATCGTATCAGGAGTTCCAGCATTTAGACCCAGCAACATCGAAGGAATGGAGACTTCTTTCCCAATGGGAATGGCATGCAGCATGAAGGGGAACCTGTGGGCGGTGGTGTTCCCCTCTGCCTGCTGCCCTGGTCCTTGCTGGTTTGGGAGGTTCTGTTGGGGTACCCTGTGGTGCGCCTCAACATGGTTCTACAGTACACTCTCATTGCTAGGGCTCTCCCAGCTCACCGAACAACTGCAGTGAATGTAAACCAGTTCTCCCTTTGGGGATTGTTCAGTATTATTCAAAGATCGACATCGACGTGCTAGGTGCCCAAGAAGAGCAGGGTGAGCTGCCTCAATGACTATCGCCCGGAAGCGCTCACATCTACCGTAATGAAGTGCTTCGAGAGGTTGGTCATGGTTAGAATTAACCCTGCCTGAGCAAAGACCTGGACCCGCTGCAATTCGCCTACCGCCACAACAGGTGGACACAATCTCACTGGCTCACCTCTCGGCTTTGGAGCAGCTAGACAACAGCAAAACGTACATCAGGCTGCTGTTTATGGATTACAGCTCAGCGTTCAACACCATCATCCCCTCAGTACTAGTCAACAAGCTTCAAAACCTGGGCATCTGTATCTCCCTCTGCAACTGGATCCTCGACTTCCTCGTCGGGAGACCACAGTCAGTGCGGATCGGTAGTAACATCTCCTCCTTGCTGACAATCAACACAGGTGCACCTCAAGGATGCGTGCTTAGCCCACTGCTCTATTCTCTCTACACTCATGACTATGTGGCTAGGCACAGCTCAAACGCCATCTATAAATTCGCCGATGACACCACTGTTATTGGTAAAATCTCAGACGGCGACGAGGAGGCGTACAGGAGTGAGATAGATCAGCTGATTGAGTGGTGTCACAACAACAACTTCTCACTCAACATCAGCAAGACCAAGGAACTGATTGTGGACTTCAGGAAGGGGAAGCCAGGAGAACACACACCAGTCCTCACTGAGGGGTCAGCGGTGGACAGCTTCAAGTTCCTGGGTGTCTTTGTCTCAGAGGGTCTATCCTGGGCCCAACACATTGATGCAATCACGAAGAAGGCACGCCAGCAGCT
Source organism: Pristis pectinata (assembly GCF_009764475.1). Taxonomy (NCBI): domain Eukaryota; kingdom Metazoa; phylum Chordata; class Chondrichthyes; order Rhinopristiformes; family Pristidae; genus Pristis; species Pristis pectinata. The sequence continues at coordinate 7,193,449 of NC_067440.1, read as the reverse complement.
CTACTTCATTAGGAGTTTGAAGAGATTCGGTACATCACCAAAAGACTCTTGCAAATTTCTACAGATGTACGGTGGAGAGCATTCTGACTGGTTGCATCACCGCCTGGTATGGAGGCTCCAATGTGCAGGATCGCAAGAGGCTGCAGAGGTTTGTAGACTCAGCCAGCTCCATCGCGGGCACAACCCTCCCCACCATCGAGGACATCTTCAAGAGGCGGTGCCTCAAGAAGGCGGCATCCGTCACTAAGGAACCTCACCACCCGGGACATGCCCTCTTCTCATTACTACCATCAGGGAGGAGATACAGGAGCCTGAAGACCCACACACAACGATTCAGGAGCTTCTTCCCCTCCGCCATCAGATTTCTGAACGGTCCATGAGCCCATGAACACTACCTCTTATTCCCTTTTTTGGCACTATGTATTTATTTGTAATTTATAGTAATTTTATGTCTTTGTACCGTACTGCTGCCGCAAAACAACAAATTTCACACCATATAGGTCAGTGATAATAAACCTGACTCTGATTCTGAAACTGTGTGAAGTGAGGCAAGAGGGCTCCCTTCTAAATTTATGAGCTGGGCTTTAGTTACGGAGCAGAATTGGGCCTTCTATGATGCCCTGGCAGTCAAATAGCCATTGAATGTTTGCCACAGGAGTTCACTCTACTTGATGGAGGGCTGTTCCTTAACTTATCAGGGTAGAGTGGGGAGAGGCCTCGTTGAGTGGTCTGTCTCTCAGGAGGGTCTTCGAATGGCTGGGTGGCAGTAAAGGAGGAGTTTCATCGATGCAGCACAGAAAGCATCCACTCCACCCGTCTGCCCGGGACCGTAAGAAACCACAGAGTTTTGGACACAGCCCAGTCCGTTACAGAAACCAGCCTCCCCTCCACTGACTTCATTTAAACTTCCCGCTGCCTTGGGAAAACAGCCAACATAATCATGGACCCCTCCCACCCCGGTCATTGTCTCTTCTCCCCTCTCTCGCTGGGCAGAAGATACAAAAGCCTGAGAACACGTACCACCAGACTCAAGGACAGCTTCTATCCCGCTGTTATCAGACTCTTGAACGGACTTCTCACACGCTAAAAGGTGAACTCATGATCTCCCAATCTACCTTATTGTCTTGCCTGCACTGCACTTTCTCTGTAACTGTAACACTATATCTGCATTCTGTTTTCCTTTTACTGCCTTGATGTATACGGAATGATCTGTCTGGATGGCACACGGACAGAAGCTTTTCACTGTATTTTGGTACATGTGACAAATAAAACAGTACAAATACAAAGTTAATCTTTCTTACTCTCCCCCTCTCCCCCCTTCCCTTCCCTCTCCCCCCCTCTCTCCCCCCAGGTGTTTTATTACTCCACCAGCATCTTCATCGGTATGGGCATCAAGCAGCCAGTGTACATCACCATTGGTGTTGGGATCATTAACACAGTGTTCACTGTGCTGTCTGTGAGTATTACACACGGAGTCCGCCGCACTCTCCAACCTGCCCTGGTGGGGGAGACAGAGAGCCACCTGCCCAAGGAAACTGCAGATGCTGGAGGGACTCAGTGGGTTGAGCAGTGTGTGTTGGGGGGTGGAGGGGGGGGGGGAGATGGACAGTCAACATTTCGGGACATGATGCAGGGTTTCAACCCAAAGCTTCGACAGTTCCTTCCCTCCCGACAGATGCTGCTGAACCCGCTGAGTTCCTCCAGCAGACTATTGATCCTGAGGAACTCCAGACTCCGATAATCTGGGATGTTGATGGTGCCTGATCAGCAGATTTTCTGATGTTATTTTATCAAAATTCCTAACCCATTTTCAATTTATTTGTTAATCAAAAATAAGTAGGCATCAAAGATTATGAGGTGCATAGATAGGGTACATAGCCAGTGTCTGTTTCCCAGGGTAGGGGTGTCTAAAACAAGAGGGCACAGGTTTAAGATGAGAGAGGAGGTTTAATGGGGATCTGAGGGGTAAATCTGTGCGTAGTTGGTACCTGGAATGAGTTGCCAGAGGAGATATTGGTATTGGTTTATTATTGTCACTTGTACCGAGGTACAGTGGAAAAACTTGTCTAGCATACCGATCGTACAGATCAATTCATTACACAGTGCATTGAGGTAGCATAGTGTAAAAACGATAACAGAATGCAGAGTAAAGTGTTACAGCTACAGGGAAGTGCATTGCAGGTAGACAATAAGGTGCAAGGTCAAACAAGGTAGATTGTGAGGTCAAATAAGGTAGATTGTGAGGTCAAGAGTCCATCTCATTGTATAAGGGAACAATTCAATAGTCTTATCACAGTGGGATAGAAGCTGTCCTTGAGCCTGGTGGTACATGCCCTTGGGCTCCTGTATCTTCTGCCTGATGGGAGAGGGGAGAAGAGAGAATGACCTGGGTGGGTGGGGTCTTTGATTATGCTGGCTGCTTCACCAAGGCAGCGAGAGGTATAGCCTGAGTCCATGGAGGGGAGGCTGGTTTCCGTGACGCGCTGGGCTGTGTCCACAATTCTCTGCAGTTTCTTGCAGTCCTGGGCAGAGCAGTTGCCGTACCAAGCCGTGATGCATCCGGATAGGATGCTTTCTACAGTGCATCGATTAAAAATTGGTGAGTGTCAAAGGGGACATGCCAAATTTCTATAGCCTTCTGAGGAATTAGAGGCACTGGTGAGCTTTCTTGGCCATGGTGTCTGCATGGTTGGACCAAGACAGGCTATTGGTGATGTTCACTCCCAGGAACTTGAAGCTCTCAACCCTTTCGACCTCAGCACCGTTGAGGTAAACAGGTGTATGTACGCCACCCCCTTTCCTGAAGTCAATGACCAGCTCTTTTGTTTTGCTGACATCGAGGGAAAGATTGTTGTCATGACACCATGTCACTAAGCTCTCTATCTGCTTCCTGTACTCCGACTCATCGTTATTTAAGATACGCCCCACTACGGTGGTATCATCTGCAAACTTGTAGGTGGAGTTAGAGCAGAATCTGACCATGAGTGTATAGGGAGTAGAGTAGAGGGCTGAGGATGCAGCCCTCTACTCACGCTTGTGGGGCACCAGTGTTGAGACTAATCGTGCTGGAGGTGTTGCTGCCTGTCCTCACTGACTGCAGTCTGTTAGTCTTATAGAAGTGTTTAAAATTATGAGGCATAGATGAGGTGGACGGTAACAGTCTTTTCCCCAGGGTAGGGGAGTCCAAAACTAGGGGGCGTAAGTTTAGGGTGAGAGGGGAAAGATTTAAAAGGGACCCGAGGGGCAACTTTTTCCACACAGAGGGTGGTGAGTATGTGGAACGAGCTGCCAGAGGAAGTGGGTGAGGCAGGTATAATAGTATCCTTTAAGAAGCACTTGGATAGGTACGTGGAGGGACGGGGCCTGGAGCGATATGGGCCGAATGCAGGAAATTGGGACTAGCTGGGTGGGCACCATGGTTGGCATGGACTGGTTGGGCCGAAGGGCCTGTATCCCTGTTGTATTGCTCTGTGACTCTCTCAAGCAGAACGATCACCACTTGAGTCATTAGGTGGGGCAGCAAATTACAATAAGGATGATTAGACTCTGTAATGGGATATGGATCGGTTGAATGAGTGGGCAAAACCTTGGCAAATGGATTTTTATCGTTGGGAAATGCGAGGTCATGCACTTCGGTAGAAAGAGTCAAAAGACAGTTTATGGCGTCAATGAGGGATCACAGGTGACTGATGTACAGAGGGATCAAGGTGTTCTCAAGAACGTATCACAAAAAGGTGAGCAGGCAGGTGAAGCAAGCGGCTCGGAGGCAAATAGAGATGGACAGTTATTCCAAGGAAGTATGGTTCCAGTTGTATGTGGTACAGGTGAGACCACACCTGGAGTAGATGTATCTTTGTTAGTCACCATGTACATCGAAACGCACAGTGAAATGCATCTTCTGCGTAGAGTGTTCTGGGGGCAGCCCACAAGTGTCGCCATGTTTCCGGCGCCAACGTAGCATGCCCACAACTTCCTAACCCGTATGTCTTTGGAATGTGGGAGGAAACCAGAGCACCCGAAGAAACCCACGCAGACACGGGGAGAACGTACAAACTCCTTACAGACAGTGGCGGGAATTGAACCTGGGTCGCTGGCGCTGTAATAGCGTCACGCTAACCGCTACACTACCGTGCCTGCCCTGTACTGAGCATCGTTTCCATCCCCTTATTAAAGAAGGAAGGCAGCCCAGCAGAGATTCACCAGACTTGTCCCATCACAAGCAGCTAAAGAAACTAGATCTGTATTCTTTAGAGTTTAGAGGAATGAGGGGCGCGACCTTACTGAAACATCTCAGGTTCCGAGGGGACGGGACAGGGTCCAGTGTGGAGATGTTCCCACCATTGGGAGAGTCTCGAACGAGGGGATAGAGTTACGGGGCATTTAACACTGAGGTGTGTAGGGACTTAGACCATAAGATACAGGAGCAGAATTAGGCCTTTCAGCCCATCGAGTCTGCTCGGCCATTCAATCATTGCTGATTTTTTTTCTTTCAACCCCATTCTCCCTCCTCCCCATAACCCTTAACCCCTGACCAATCAAGAACCTATCGATCTCTGCCTTAAATACCCCCAATGACTTGGCCTCCACCGCCCTCTGTGGCAACAAATTCCACAGATTCACCGCCCTCTGGCTGAAGAAATTCCTCCTCATCTCAGTTCTAAAGGGACGTCCCTTTATTCTGAGGCTGTGCCCTCGGATCCTGGACTCTCCCACTGATGGAAACATCCCCTCCATGTCCACTCGATCCAGGCCTTTCAGTATCCGGGAGGTTTCAATGAGATCTCCCCTCATCTGAACTCCATCAAGTACAGGCCCAGAGACATCAAACGATCCTCGTACATTAACCCTTTCATTCCTGGGATCGTTCCTGTGGACCGTCTCCAGGGCTAGCACATCTTTCCTTAGATACGGGGCCCAAATGTGCTCTGACCAACGCCTTGTAAAGCCTCAGTGATAGGTTCTTGCTTTTATCTTCTACTCTGGCAGTGAATGGTAAACTTCTCAGCGTGGTGAGTCTCTGGAATTGACCCTGGAAGGATTAGTGGAGGTTGGACCATCCACGATGTTTAAGGAGGAGGTGATCAGGGGACTGAGGGCGATAGGGGAGCTGGTGCAGTGGAGTTGAGGATTGAGGCAGGTCAGCCATGATGGTATTGAGTGACAGCCCTTCCTTCTGCTCTACAGTTATTCCTCGTGGAGAGGATGGGACGCCGGGCTCTTCACCTCCTGGGATTGGCCGGGATGTGCCTCTGCGCCGTAGTGATGACCGTTTCCTTGGCACTGCTGGTGAGTAAAAGCTCGCCTGATTGGCGGATTTTTCACCTGCCGCCACTTTCGTTTGCTCAGGGCCGAATTAATTAGCACCGGCCAGGAGCCTTTTCAAGCTTTTAAAGCCTATTCAGCCCTTTGTATCTGTGCAAGCCCCTTGGAGGGGAAAAACACCTCTTCAATGAATGCACGCCCCCTGTTCTTTTCTCCAAGGATGAAAAGTTTATTTCTTTCAGCTATTAAACAATTCCCTTTCTGAAGTTTTGAGTCTGAACCAAGTCTCACAGCTAAATGATAGTAATTCGCAAAGTTGAAAAGTCAAATTCAAGTTTATTGTCAGATGCACAAGTCCATGTGTGCACAGGTGCAATGAAAAACTTACTTACAGCGGCATCACAGGCACAGAGCATCAGAGACACAACACTCACAAGAAAAACCTAAATTAAATGTAAATTATACACAATTTTTTTTACAAAAGAACACCATTACAACAAAATAAAAAGTCCATTGTACTTTTGTTATACTGAGGTGGTGATTAGGGATGTGCAGGTTGGTTCGAGAACCAAATGGTTGAAGGGAAGTAGCTGTTCCCGTACCTGGTGGGTGTGGGACCTCAGGCTTTTGTACCTCCTGCCCAGTGGGAGCTGCGAGAAGATGGCACGGCCCGGATGGTGGGGATCTTTCCCTGCATCATTTACCAATCATCATTCAGAGGATTCTCGGATATGAACTCTCACCATTGGTAATGGTTTCTCTTGATTTACTCCCTACCATGAGTTTAAGAGCTGCGAGGTAATGATGCAGCTCTACAACACTCTGGTTAGGCCACACTTAGAGTACTGTGTCCAGTTCTGGTCGCCTCATTATAGGAAGGATGCGGAAACATTGGAAAGGGTGCAGAGGAGATTTACCAGGATGCTGCCTGGTTTGGAGAGTATG